>NW_009600071.1:0-47387 GCF_000690535.1 Cariama cristata
GAGCCGGCCCAGCCTTGAACGGTGACAGAGAGCGTTTCCTAAGAGCAGAGGTATGCTTGCTGCTTTCCATCGCAGTAAATTGGAATTGTTTCTATCTGCAAATCTTGCTCTTTTACATAGTCTAGTAAAACATAACATGAGAGACTCAAAACCTTTGGGTGGATGCTTTCAGCTTGCTCAAGGAAAGATAAAGGCAGTTCGACCTCCAAGTTCTGGTGGCTTTGTGATCCAAGTTCATTTTCAGTTTTGTTGAGTTTGTTAGAAGGCTCAGTTACCTGGTTATTTTGACTATCTGAGGAAATAGTCCTGTTATTGCCAGAGGGTGATAGTTATCCAAATTATCCACGATTATCTTTATAAAAAGACCTCTAGTAGTGGTATTCAAGGAACCTGGAGAGAAAAATGCCCTAGATGGCTGCTCTAGGGAGGCAGGTCTTTGGAAGAACCACTTGGAAGATGTGAGGTAGATTCAAAAAACTGTTTCAGTATTGAAAGGAAAAAAAAAAGATGAACATAAATATCAGATTAAATATTCCTCATTGAATGCTGGAGATGCATCCTGGCCAATTAGTGATAATTACCGAACAATTTTGAGCCTGGTTTCTTCAGGAAATGAGCCTTGGATGATCATTGTGTCTGTCAGTCCCACTTAATAGCTGCTGGATCCATTCACCAGCTGCAGATCTGTGATGCTGTCAGAGCTACCCAGTCCTCACATCATTCTTGAAAAGAAGTGGCTGAGTGGTAGAAGGTGCTGGATTAATAGTCTCCCAAAGAGAAAGAATTCAACAAATTAAACATTCAGACTTAAAAGAATTATTAGCAAACAAAAAAATCTATGGGACAATTAGAAATAGTCTAAACTCAAGACAGTAAAGAGGCCTTTTCTCAGTCAAGGGAATTGTGTGGATTCTCTGGTGTGTAGTAAGGGATACATTCAGTATTCAGTATTATTTAACCCAATGTGCAGGAGACAAAAACTTTGGTGACTGGAATTCATGAGTTCTCATACTCAAATTATTCCTCATTCTTCTTAAACTAAGTGGTATTTTCATAGATATGTTATAAAGCAGACTACCTGTGACAGATACAGAAGCAGGGTATTGTGTCGCAACATTTCCGTTAATTCCATCGTGCTTTCGTAAATTAACACAATCCATGAAAGGAGGAAAGTCAGTTCTGACAGTTTATTTATTTTACTTATATTTCCCTGTAAAAAAAAAAAAAAGCATCCTTTAGCAACGTCTGGATAATAGGAACGGAATCAATGTTTTGATTTAATGATAGGATCCAGCACCTTCTATTGGCAGCAGTTTTCTAACTTGAGTCCTAATACCGTCCCGGCTGTTAAATGTTACATGCACTAAACTGAGTCATTAAGGAGCATGGTAAAACTAACACCATGGAAAGTTGGTTGGCTGATTAATGTCTTTTGCTCCTGATTTTTGAGGTCTCCATTAACTAAAATTAATTTCACCTCCTGTAGGAGTGTGTGTGTTACATATTCCTTCCCTCCTGGAGCAGATACAATAAGCTTTCTTCACATGGGAGTGTGAAGCATCTCTTGTTTTGCTTTTTGGAGAGTTCCGTGCAGACAGATTCCTTCATGGCATTTCCCAAACACTTTTGAAAGGTTCCAGACTAATGAGAAAAAAACCCCATGAGTTCTTTCATCTTCTGCAACTTGCTCTGAGCTGGAATAGCACTGCATCGAGTAAATTCAGAGGCTGTTTTTCCAGGAAAAAGAATCCCCCTTCTCTTTTTATACTCATATATATTATTGTTATCTCACTCTGTGTGTGTGCGCGCGTACACACACACACATGTATGTGCACTTGCCTTTCCCATTAGATTAACCAGAACCTCTCAAAACTACAGGATGCTTCAGGAAAATCATGCATACTCCCATGCTACTTTGCAAATAACTTCAGTCTTAACGGCTTGTCTCACAAGCTTGGCAGGATAATTAGCCAGTAGGTCTTCACATTTCTTTCCTGCTTTCTAAAGCACTATACAGAAAACAGTACCTTCAGTCTATGAGACAAAGCCATATTGGATGAAGAGATCTGAGGTTGGATAAAGGAGTTTGGTGGCATGCCACTTTCTAACAGAAAAAGGGAAAAAACTCCTGACGCTTATAAGAGTGACTCTAATAGTCAGAGGAATGATGACCTTCATGAGCAGTTTGGTCACCAAACTGCTGCTCTGCTTAGTCCTTATACCCAACCAGCCCATGGTTTTACATGACCACATCAGATACAATGCTGTTGATTTGCTTAAACTATGTACACTATGTCTCCAAACTATGTGCAAAAGACTGTACTATGTGACAATTTCTGTATCTGTAGGAACAATTTCTATTGACAATTTACAAGTGTCCTATTTGTGTAAAGTTGCATACAAATAGTGTCTGTGAACTGATCTGGGCACAACAAGGGCTGCTTGAGCTGGGGTATCTCCAGGACTGTCTAATCCTCACTTGGAGAGCTGCTGCACCAATTAGTCAAATACTTTGTCGTGAAAGGTACGAGTTCAGTCAACCACCTTGTCCCAAGTGAGTCCATCATCTCAAACTAGTCCTTTGTCTCGTCTACTCAAAGACAAGCTGGGAAGCTCCAGGACCAGGCAGGGAGTTCATGATAAAGTGTATTTGGTGGACTCAGAGGCATAGCCCTGATACCCATAGCTATGGCACAAATCAACACCTCTTCCTCCTTTTTATTTTAACGGAGCTGTTGTACCTAAGTTAGCATTCAATAGGCAAAGGACAGTGAAATCAGGACTAACTTTTGCCGTCTATTTGCCTCCCATTCAAGACACATTTCTGGGGAGAGTATTCTATTTTAGCAATACATGGGAGAATCTTCTCGGTGATCTTCTTCTCTAACATCTAACAAATTAACCAGACTCGTGAATGCCAGACAGGCAGTGGGAAACCTTTGTTTAGGTGCCGAGCGTGCACTCTTATACATGTGCTAGCACAATATATCCTTTACCACTTCTGTGTCTAGACCAAAAGATTCTTATGTTACAAGAGGAAGTATTTGTGGGAAGCCAAGTCATTCTTTCAAAGTCTTGTAAATCCTTGCTAACAAGGGTGCCAACATCACCTAGTAAAATATCTCCTTATAACTGAAATTTGATACTCAGATTAGGAACTGCCCTGATGTCTGGATAGTATTGTCTCCAGGGATAATAAGCCTAGACACAGAGCAACTTGTTACTTAAAGGAAGCAGGATGACACAAGACTTCTCAAGATGATCTAGTCCATCTCTTTCCACAGATTTACCAAGTAATTGCCACAACCACTCATACCTCTGAAAGATTCTTTTTGACACTGTATTTTTATTGGTTTAATTTACAACAAATCAGTTAAACGAAAGACCACACAACAGTGTTTCTGGTGTGCCCTGGTGGTCTCCATGGAAGTACAGAACAGAGCAGAAAGTACCTGCAGAGATGTTTGTGACTGTGTAGCCACATGCACTTAGACTCAAAAAAACCTTGAGGGAGGTGGAGAGGATGATGCAACATAGTGAAGGCTGTGCATGAACTGTTGTATGTTACACTACGGTCTAAAGCTGTTCATCTGTTATCTACTCTTCCTACTAGAAGGAGGCCATATGGTTACTTTTTAACAACAAAAAAAAGGTTTTTCTTAATTCATCAAAATTGCAGA
Organism: Cariama cristata; assembly: GCF_000690535.1. NCBI lineage: Eukaryota > Metazoa > Chordata > Aves > Cariamiformes > Cariamidae > Cariama > Cariama cristata. The sequence continues at coordinate 3,681 of NW_009600071.1, forward strand.
CTTTAGGAAGAAGTAGGTGGTGGTACAGGTCCTCCTGCTCCCAAGAGGTGAAGAGGGTGTTGGGGTTTAACCCCAACAAGCAACTAAATACCATGCAGTCGCTCTCTCCCTCCTCCCCACTTCCAGTAGGAGGGGAGGAGATTTGGAAAAAAGTTGAAACTTGTGGGTTGAGATAAGAACAGTTTAATAATTGAAATAAAATAAAACATCATAATCACAATAGTAATGAAAAGGGAGGTACAAAGAGAGACAGGTAGATAAAACCTAAGGAGAACAAGTGATGCACAATGCAATTGCTCACCATCCACTGACCAATGCCCAGCCCATCCTCAAGCAGCAGTCGACCCATCCCAGTCAGCTCCCACCGGTTTCTATACTGGTCATGATGCTCTATGGTATGGAATATCCCTTTGACTGACTGGAGTCAGCTGTCCTGGCTGTGCTCTCTCCCAGCTTCATGTGCACCTCTCGGCTGTCAGAGCACGGGAAAATGAAAAGTCCTTGACTTAGGGTAAGCACTACTTAGTAACAACTAAAACATCGGTGTGTTATCAACATTTTGCTCATACTAAATCCAAAACACAGCACTGTACCAGCTACTAGGAAGAAAATTAACTCTACCCCAGCCAAAATCAGGACAGAGGGGCTCTGTTAAAGAAGGCCTGAATCTCAAGTGGCTTCTCAAAGGGTTGTGTGAAGAAAGGGTACTCCCTGCTGTTCTCTGAGGACCTTAAGAGTAACACAACAAAAATCACTCTGAGTGCAGGAGCTATTCTAAAGGGAGTAAATAAGCATCTTCTGCAGCATACACATTATAAACAGCAGCTCCAAAGGAAACATAACCTCCACTTCAGTGCTCTCTCAGCTGTTTATTTCTTTTACCTACTGAACTGAATGGTTTCACTTGAAGTGAGAAGACAGCTGCATTCCTGTTTTTCTCAGGAATCTCTATAGTTAGTGGATGCAGAAACAGAATGGCAAATAGAAAGAAATGTGTTTGTTCTAACTTTCTGTGAGGTGCTTGTATGGATTTTACAGCTGCCGCCTCTTGCTCTAATTGATAGCCCTTCTCCAACTTAATGACGATAGCTGCATGTCTCCTGTTTTACAGACAGAAGATGTAGGCAGAGGGAAGCTAGCCCTTCACAGCAGTATCCACATAACAAGTATCTGTGACACAGCAAGGTGTCAAACGCAGGTCCCTCAGGGCCCTCTGCTATAAACTGTCCATCCTTCCTTAGAGTGAAAAATAATACAGCAGTCCCCGAAGTCAAAAAAGTTAAAATAGTCAAGAAGAATTTTGCTGGAGGCTGAGCAGAAAATAAAACTCTGCTGCTGCCAGACTCCCAGCCATGCAACTGAGATAGACGCCAGTCAGATTCAGCAAACCGTGGACTGAGAGTTTTAAATCTCAGGAAGTCTTTGGTTAAAAATAATCGACAAGTTGTTTGGTTTAGGTCAGGTGAAGTCCTAAAGATTTTGTTCCTTGGAATCATCTATCCCTGCATGCGTGTTATATTGGTACTACAGGAGGCTAAATGAGAAGTAAAGGAGAAAGAGACATTTAGGTGAACACCAAAATAAAACCGAGCTTTTCCAGAAACCTGCAGACAATTGATGGAATTTAACTCATCAACATGTTTCAGCAAAGCTTATTTCAATCACTGTGCATGTTTCATTTGTATCAATATCTCATATGGAGATAATATTTGTATTGATGTTTCACATGGAAAAGAAAGTTTTTTAATTTTGAAAAAAATAATTTCCTTGGGGAAGATTAAAAGAAAAATATTTGGACATTATTTGTGAGAGACATTGTTACAACCTGAATATATTGATACTATTTTACCTAATATTTTTATCTGAAAAATCACCAAGAAGTGAAACACTGAAATTCTCACTCACAAGTAGCTCCCAGAAAAGCTTTTCTGTTACAATGTGAGGCTCCGTTTCTTTAGGGCTTATATTTCAGCAAAGGATTTTGGTGATGGAAGTGGAACTGCAAGGTGAGGAGAGCCACGGTGAAGCTGGTTAAAGTCAGAGATCCAATAACTTTGTATTCTTACATTTTGGCTCTTTCCTAATTGTAAGGTTTACGTTAAGCTCTGTGAATTTAGACTCAGGGCAGCCAGAAAACTTGCATGAAAAATACCAAGACAGGTAGATAAATTCTGTCACAGTAAGAGCAGAGGAAATCATTTAAAGCAGACTCCTCTTCTTCAAATAACAACGTTTCCACAGAGAAAAAGATGAGCACTAGGAGATGTACGAAATATTTTCCTTGCAGGAGCAGTGATTTCGAGATGATCCCTCGTTGCAGGACTGGTGTTGCTGGGAAGCAGGAGGAAGTATTTCATGTCTCCTTGCCCTGCCAACTGATCCCACAATGAGCAGTTGTTTTATACAGAATAAAGGAATCCAGCTCACAGGAGGTATATGAGTGTCGGCGTGGTACATTTCTTCCAGTTTTGAGCTGCCACTGTACCTGCTGGTAGTCTATAAAATTGAAAAACCTGTGATTTCCTCTGCTTCCTGCAACCTTGTCCCCAAGGTCTCTCACTGCCACTGTGTTCAGCCAAGAAAAATGGGCATGAAAGAAACAGATGTGTGTGTTTTGTTTCTTTTCCCTGGCATCAGCTGGTTCCAATGTATGGAGGTCCCATGACCGGGTTTCTGCCCTCAGCCTCACTTGGTTTCCCCTACTCCATCCAGTCTAACCCTTACAGCTGCAGCTATAGACCTGACTGTGCTGGGTTAGGACAAGGTTAAGTTCCAATAGTTCAGAACACTCAGAAGACATGTGCAAATGTCCTAAGACTGTAAATCTGTACTGAAAATTGTCCCCAAGCCTTTCTGCTTTCAAGATCACTTCTTGTAACTTGTTATGGATTGGCACTCTTGACTCCTCGTTAAACTAGACCTGAGAGGAGCCATGTGAGCTCTACAGACTGGTCATCCTGCAGGAATTGAGAACTGAACTCTTGCTGGTGACAATACGGATCCATCGACTTGCTATGGTGGGCTGGAAAGGGTCAAGGAGCTCAGAAAGGGTTTGAGCGTTCTTTTCACATAGATAAGATCTAAAATTACTGATGTCTGGGAAGGGATCTAAGGAATCCCACCAAAGTCTGGGCTCCAGCAAGAATGATTCCCTCTCCTTCTACTCCAACTGATATTTCTCTCTCTGTCTCCTTTTTCATAATGTGTAAACAGAGTCACTGGTCCAGCAGTCCTTCAGTCCCAACTTCTGTAACTGCAGCATGCAGTACTTTTAAAAAATGGCGTAAGCATCTTCCCTTTCATCATGCAGGAAGGATGTTAGAAAGGTTTTGTCCATATCTTTTTCCATAGCTTAGATAACATCAGATCCAGGAATGAGTCTGGTCTTTCATGTCACATGCTGGAAGAAGGATCATGACAGGTCATGGGATGGTGATGTTTGATGAGACCTTTGCCAGGAAAGGTGGACCTCCAAGACACAGAGCTGTGCTGCAATATATACTTCTTTCTATATCCTTCCTTCCCAACACTAACAACCTAGGCCCTACATTGATGTGAAATACCTTATGGATATCTATTTTGCATATAAAACCAACATGTGGGATGATAGTTTGGATTCTTTTGTTCACAGTAATAGGAGAATCACAAGAAGTTTTCAGCTTGAATTCAAATTTCTTGTGTGTCTGCCTTGTGAAGTCAGTCATATCTGATTTAATCCAAATTCGTGCACAGGATCTTGAAGAGAAATAGGGAATAAAGTCAGGTTGATTTTCAGAGGTGACAGGTCCCCTTTGGCTGACAATAGATTCCAAGGCAGATGAGGTCAAAACTTCTTCCATAGTCTGAAAAAAAGTCAACTGAAAGTGAAATTAGCAAAGTTCTGGGTTCCCCCAGTGTGCTAATCTTGACTTTAGGTCTGTGGTCAGCTTAGAAGGAAGTTGTCCTTAGCTTTTTTCTGGTCTTTTAAACAAGCTGCTGTGTGACTTCGCTTCCTCTCCTTGTCCCTCTTTTTAATTTCCCATCTCTAAGAATACTAGACCATTGTGTTAATTAATCTTTTAAGATTTGTCTTCAAACCCTAAAATGGAGAGTTCTGCACAGGTTTGCAAGTCTAATCCTGCTGGAAGCATTCTCTGTTGAAGAAGTCCCTTCTTTGAACAGTGTCTGTGTGCATACGTGTAATTAGAGGATCAGATACGCATGACAACCACATGATTTTTCCTCTCAGCAGATAGTTCGTCACTGCAGATACTGTACAGTTCACCATGTCTGCATCCTTAATAGAAATGTCACTCACTGCACCTTTCCCACAGAAATGACAAACTACTGGCCATACCTCTGCTAAGTCAGTAGATAATCAAAGCTGACAGAAAGTTATAAGGCAAATTCTAGGTTTTTTTCCTGATTACTTCTTTGCATAGTACAGAATCTAAATTTGAACATTACCAAGCTGACTTGTACATTAATACCTTGCCTTGATACTGTATTTGCTTGAATTATAGCCATGCATACTTAAGGGCTGTGTTTCATCACCTATTTCCTTGTGTGGTAATGAAAAAATTACCATTGTTATAGAATAGAAAGAGGTAATTTTTCAAACCATATCTTGGGGGAAAAAATTATGGACATTAAATGAACAATATGTTCTGTTTCTCAGTGCTTCAAAAAAATTCTTTATGTTAAAGACACTGAGTTTGGAGTCATGCATGATCAAGTAATCTCATCACAACTCTGTTGTATCTGCTTGCTTTCTGTCCTGTCTGCTTTTCATGCCATTAGTGTAAGATTTTCCAGATTATAATCCTGTTACCACGTTCTGATACTGCTGTGTCCATTTACATCTCTGCAAAATGAAATCGTAGCAAATAATCTAGTACAAGACAATATTAGTGTGATGTTAAGTTACTGGGAGGCTCAGTCTTAGACAACACAACTCACAGTATCATGAGTCTTAGAAAGAGCAAATTAATCCATTGAACCACTCTTTCTTATTTAGTCTCACACACTTCACTTATCTATTGATCAGTTTTATAGTTACAGGCTCTAGGGTCTCCTATTTTGTGAAGATTTGTAACATGTTATAGAAGATCTTTGTTTCCAACATCTGTGTTTTACCTATATTGAGGGAATTCTGCACTCTCCCTCCCATTCAGGACCATTATTTCAATTAAATAATTACAGTCCTGGAGAGCTTTAGGGATCATACTATTTGGTCATATTTCCATAGTGACCAGCTCAGCCACCACCTCCAAAGACCATCCCCTTCAACTGTAACATCTCCCCACTTTGTCTCTCTTCTTCCTTCTCCTCCTTCATGACTTCAGCCTTACCTCATCCCTCCTGGATAGTTGTCCTATTCCATCAGTGAAAAAAATAAAAATCTAGTTTGGTCATACTTCTTGGCACTGCTCATGGCCAAGGAGGTTCACATTTGTTCCCAATCTTTCCTCCTGGTGTTTGGTTTCTTGCTGTTATGTATTTTCCCTAATTACTTGGGTAAACTTGTAGCCTAATGCTTGCTCTGTATGTGCTTTGTGTTGTGTGAGAGAAATACAAATAATATCCCATAAAAGTTAATTGCATTGTAATTCTATTTGCACTCATGTCAAGTTTTTGACTCTGGATCTCTGACTTTAGGAACATTCATTGCAGGTGTGTAAGTTTAAGAAAAAAAAAAAAGACAAAAAAAGGAAGGAAAAGTTATCTCACATTCAGGTCATAAGAAGATAAGCTAGGGAAATCTAGCAAGATTTTTGTTTCAACTTTCCCACTTTCTAGAGAACTTCTAAGTCTGTCTTGTGTTTATCTCCAGAGGCAGGTATTAGAGCATCCAGTGCCCACATTGATCTGGTTACCATATAGCCTTAACAAACAGTTTGAGAAATTCAAAAAGGAATTCGGAGAAGGTCTTGGTGTAATGATACTTCTGAGTTCTCAGAAATAATAAAAATGTAGCCGGAATGGTTTAAGAGCTTACCAAGAGTGGTTTGGAGGAAATGTTTCTCATTAGATGAGTTAGAAAACACTAAAGCATACTCACGTCTCTCATGCTGGTTTCATATCCTGTGGTGAAAAGAAGCTTTTGCTATAAAGTCACAAGGAACTGGCAACAAGACATGTCCCTCAAATATCAAGTAGCTTCTTCTCCTTTTGACAGGCATGAAAATCCTCCCTAAGTGCAGCTGACCTATTTTGCCCCAGATTTGGAATCCTCCATCTTCTATTTGCCCTTTGACTGTAATTTGTTCTAATCTCAAAGCATCTGAGGCAGTGTGCTGAACTTTTTCCTAGTTAGTTTTGCTTTTCTTTTTTTCTTTTTTTTTTTTTCCAGGGGGGTTGTAGGAGGTTAAGACCTATTTTTCATGGTAGGAAAGCAAGGTACATGAGCCCTTATCTCTTATCAGAAATACAACCCCTCATAAATTATTCCTGAGTACACAAACTTTGTAAAATTTTAACCTTTCTGAAATGAGTTTCCTCCTTTCTCACAATAAAGAAGGGATTTAGGATTGTCCAGGTAGAACTTCAACTTATACCTGAGATCAGGTGGATTAAGATATAGAAAATGAGGGCTAAATTCCAAGAACGTGTAAATTAATCTGGCTACATGCACTGCAGCAGGGCTGTGCTCTTGTGCTCCCATTGAAAATCCAATCTAGCTGTAGTGAAGTACCATAGCATCATGAAAAATGTCTATCAATTAACTTCATGGGCATAGAAGATTTTCCCAAAGCAAGAATAACCTCTGGCCTATTAACATCCAGTCCATTATCTGATTGTTCAAGTAGAACAAACTGTTAACATGAGCATTGTGCAATTTGATAGGAAAGTATTTGAGACCCACTGTTTATGTGATGGGTTTTGCACTTGATTGCAAAACTTCATTTATTTTGTATCTGTAACAAAAAAAAAATCATTATCTACCATCTTCTTTCAATGGGTTGACCAGGAAACAGCCATCTGATGCAAGCATTTGACTGTCTACATAGAGATATATATATAGGCAAAAAAGATGACTCTTTGTCGAAACATTGTGTGTTGGCTGTGAGGTAAGATGCATTCATCTAATAATTCCATCTCTATTTTGCTGATGTTTGAAAATAATTCTTTTTCTTGCCTTTTCTGTAGTAAACATGAGAATAACCTTTATTTTAAGAGTAGTCTTTATTTACAATATTTAAAATCAATTTCCAAAGGCATATACAGCTTTCTTCATGACCAATAACAATCTTCACAGAAACTGTTTTAAAACTAGGAACTTTTACTTTATTAGATTTATTTTGTATTATCTTTATATACTTATTGCTTCAAGAGTATTTTGGATTGTCACACAATTTTGTTATGGAGAAACTTATTGCATAACCTGAATAGATTCTTTCTCTTTTGTTTTCTTTTTTTTTTTCTCTCTATGAGATTTACATTTAAAAAAATTAAAAAATTACTGAGAAAAAAAAAGTTTCACTTATGCATGCAGATTATGTGGTTCTGAACATAAGATTTTGAGGGGAGGTCTTTTGTCTTTGTTTTTTCCCATCAAAGAGAAAGACTGTGTCAGACAGTCTAACACATGAATTTGTAACTTGATGCTCCTGTATGCCAATGGTGTGGTTGTTTAGTGCATGCTTTGAGAGTTGATTTTAAAGGTCTTAAAGAGTCTGTTTTAATAATTCATATTGATTCAGTAGGGGATGAAGATGCTTGACATGTTAAATGATTAGCATTTACATTATGAACATGTTAATTACTGTATTTTTAATGCCGTTAGCTTTTATAAACCAAGATAAGAGTATTCTTAAAGGGACACCAGTAGATTTGATAAATGCTGGAAACCACTGTTATACAAACCAGCCCTGGAAGTATTTCTCCCTCTTTCTTTTTACTCCTCTCTCTCCCCTTTTACATTTCAGTAAGGATATTTTATTTGTTTGGCTCTTGCACCCAAACAGTGAGCTCAAATTAAAAAAAAAAAAAAAAAGAAAGAAAAAGAAAAACAGGAAGCAAAAGAGACTAGAAAGAAAGTATTTGGTCATTCAGTTTGCATTGATCTGTGGTAATCCAGTTGTGAATGGTGTTAGAGCTTCCCCTACCTCCTCTCTCTTTGCGCAGAAGAGGTGGCTGTTACGGCCCCAGTCATGATGCTTTGGCTTTCAGCTTCAGATAAAAGCCTTTATCTGCTGCAGTGTCTGATTCACAACGGTGACTAGCAAACAAGCAGAGTATAACAATTTACAGATATGCTTCCCTCCCTCTCCTTCAGAAAAATGACTTAGCTTTAGGCAAGAAAAGGTTGCCTTGCAGCTAAGCAAAAGGGAATTTATTTTTGAATAATGCAGCTTGATATAATCTTGCATCACAGGCCAGAGAACTAATCTTTTCCTATATCTCTGGGACATTTCAACCACACCTGGACATTGTCTTGAGAAATCCTTGTGGGACTAGGGTAGGATGAAAACTTGCAGGGTGTATTGAGTTAATGAGGCTGTGGCAGAGATAAGGCAATCAGTAAATAGAAGTCTACCGATAGTGGTCAGGGACAGAAATGATGTAGTAAGACCTATATGTCATTACAGGAGATGGAGATAAGGGTAACTAACAGATGGAGGTCAAGAAAATATCTCGATTCAGGCTAGGGTACCTCACATCCATCGTCATAACGTCTCTCTCTTAAAGCTGTGTTCCCAGAGCTGTCCTCCAAGACAAGGAACTCCAGAGGAAGAGTTGTTTCCATACATCAGTGAGGGGAAACTTTTAATAAGATACCGATCTAGCAACTAGAATAAGATAGGATAGGATAGGATAGGATAGGATAGGATAGGATAGGATAGGATAGGATAGGATATTTTGGTTGGAAGGGACTTACAACGATCATCTAGTCCAACTGCCTGACCAATACAGGACTGACCAAAAGTTAAAACAAATTATTAAGGGCATAGTAAATTATTAAGGGCATCATAATTAAAGAGTAATCCCTATATCCAAATGTAGGATTTTGACCATTGTAAACCATTGGGTCTACTGAATGGTCTTCATGGACAAAACACTGCAGGAACTATTTGGAGGTTGGATAGAAAAAGGGAAGACAGAAATGAATCTAGCTTTTTCTACTAGTCCTTTTCAACCTATTTTGGCTACTGAAAAGCACTAAAGCAGGTACAGATTTCACTTAAGAAGTCTGCAATGACCTTTCTATATGTCCACATATTTTTTAAAGAAGTCTCAACATGAAAAGAGTAATCACAGTTCTCATTTGTCTGGAGGGCTCCTTCAAAGTGCTCCTGCATACTGCCTGAACAAGGTTTTATATTGCAACGGAGATACATAATAGCATCATTAATTAAAACTAGAGGAGTTAGCAGCAAGAGAGGAGACAGAGAGGAGGAGCCCATGGGTTTCAAATTCAAGGATTTCGCAGCTGAACATTACACATAATCTTGGGGCTACACACCTTCTAACAGCACGGCTGCATGTGTTTCCGGAGCTTTCATCCCTGTCTTTCAGAATTTGAAAGCCTGAGGCTCTAAGACATGCTTCTGCATATTCTTTATTCTGGCCAGTCTTGCTACATTATACCATTTTTAATCTGTAGGAGGATGGAAAGGAGGAGGTGCTGAAAAGCCTCAGGAAAGCAGAACATTTCTACTTTCTTCAATCCAACCAAGTGATGGAAAATTCACCAAAAAAATTTGTGGTGTGATTTTTCAAGCTTTCAGAAAGCTACTGCCTAACCCAATAATTTCTAAAATCCTGAAAAGAAGTTCAGATCATGAGATACTTTTTGACAAAAAACAACTTTAGGTCTGTCTTGCCCTCTGCTAGCATAACTGTAAGGGCTGCTCTTTCAATATGTTCTTTTTTTTACTTGCAATCATTATAATTAATACTGAAAGTATTTTTGTTTGGATTTCTTTGTGTTTCCTGTTCATAATAAAATCAGATGTTGTGTTATCACCTGAATCCAGGTCTGTACGACAAGCACTTGGTACTCTGAAAGCTGCCAACATAGAAAATCCTTTTTGAGGGGAATAAATGTCCTGCTTCTTAGACTTAAGGAACTCCAGTAAATAGAAATATTGAACTTTCAGAAAGTGTTATTGCCTAGTTCAATAATAAAATGTTAATAGCTAAAATTCCCCTCCCGTTGGCTACATCCTAGCATGTGCAGTCTGAAGTTGGACTTACTGAGGACTTACTAAGCTGGGCTTACTGAGTTCCAGCTCAGTAAGTCTTTGTACAGCCCAAGACATCCTTTGGGAAGTTGCAGGTTGCCCAGTGCAGTTTTACATGAGCAGATCAAAAGCTTTCCTGGTGAGTTTTTATTTCTCTGACCAGGTTTTTAGCCCAACACCTTTATTCTTGTCATCTTCCGCATGTTTTAAAGGCTATTTCTCACACATCTTGAGAAACCTATGAGTCAGTATTTTTAAACTTGAAATTAGGTTCCTAAAACTATATCTAGGAATATAAATACCATCACAGTTTTGGAAAGTGTTAAATATCCTGTAAATGTCACCAAACCAGAGTTTAAAATTAAATTAGCTTATAATATATAGCTACTTTCCAGAAGGCATTTCTTTGAAAATATATAGCAGAGGAATGAAAAATCAGATAAAATTTTTAGTTGTCCAGATCTTCTACATCATCAATGCTGGTTTTGTTTTCAACAATTGTGTATTATTTTCTTTTCATCAAAACTAAAATCCACATGAAGACTCTGACAAGCAGTAAAAATGAATTTGTGTTCCTTTCCCAATTTTTTCTTTACAGAAATTCCTTCCCTTTTATAAATGTTTTTGACATTTTGAATACAAAAAAAATACTGTGCATAAAAGTTTTCAAAATGAGCACTACAAATTCATAACACATGTCCCAGTGATGAAGTTTAAAAGAGGAGCTTTGGCCACAAAGGTGTTTATGTGGTTTTCAATAATAAGCTATTACTTTCATTTTTGCCTTTGATTTTGGAAACTTTTGGTTTCGGAAACTTTTGGTTTCTTCTACAACCTGATTCAGGAAATATCTGTACCCTGAACAACAATTCATAAACACATGCTTACTCCAGACATGGTTTTAAATCACCTCCAAATGAACAGAAGCATGATATTGAAGACTGTATTAAACATTGCTCCTGGGGACGGTTCTGACCAGGGATGGATTTAAATACACACTAAAGCCATATATTCACCGTGTCTCAGGCCATGCATTGTATGTGAAATTATAATTCCCTTTTCCAAAGTTCTTGGACACATGGCATGAAGTACAAAAATTTCTAAATTTGCATATGAACCAATGTGAGATTAATAAACTTAATGCACCTCAGCCTTAAAATGAGACGAGCAACTATCTCTAATCAATCTACTCTTTCATTTAGGTCCATGCAACTCTTTCTGGAGCTTTTTCCTCATTTGGATTTCTTATCCCTGTCACCAACCACCAGCTGAACCTCCACGCCATTTCCGCATTGAGGTGAGACCCTCCAACTAGCCTGTGAGTAGGAGATGAAAATAAAATGTACTGATTAGATAAACATGGCAGAGTTCCAGTGACCAGCAGGAGCTGCTGTAGATAATTTGGGTTCTTGCAGGGTCAAGATAATGGATATAGGTCTAAGACTGTGTCAGGTTGAATATATTTTAATGTCTTTACATGTTTCCCTAAATGTCAATTAATGTTTGTCCCACAAAAACAGGAGGGCAACTCTTTCTTAGCAACATTTCTACTCTCATTTACAGCCTCTGTTCCTCTTGTTTTGTTTAGTTCATCCAAAAAGGAACTAAAAATGAGTATTGAAAATATCTAGGGTAAAAACTGTGCTCAGAGAGTGACTTTCAAATTGCTACTCTATACTGCTGGAGGCAGGCGAGATGGGAGAGCAGAAAGGGTTCGAGACAACAGCACACAGCCAGTGAAAAGCTGATGACGGGGCACACCGAATTTCTGGATTGTGCATTTACACTTGAGATCAAAGATGTATTCAGGGTAAATATTTTGGGTAACACCTGCAGCAATTGTGATAAATTCCCCAGATCATGGATGGTAACTGAGAAGAGCCGGACTCAGCATACTGCACAGGGACTGTAACCAGGTAATGTTTTCATTTTTACACACCTTTCTAATAAATGTCTGTTTTACTGAAGTCTTGACCAGTGCTGTATGCACCAACAGGCATGGACCAGGCCACCTCTGGAAAAAACAAGGCCTCTCAGATCTTAATTCTCACTTTTTAAAACCCTGTATGTTAAGTAGGCATCTAGCTTCAGACTCACCAAACATTGCATTTTTTGCCAAAATGTGGTCCTTTACAGTGAAGCATATCTTTTTTTTATATGGCAACTGTTGATATAGTTTCTTACCTCAGTAGGTTTTTTGTTTTCCTCTTTATCTTTTTCTAAATAAGGATAAATCTGCTAAATCCTCTAAGGTACCGGGAAGTCATGGATGCCCTTACAACACAGCAGTATCTGTTACCTCAAGAAAACCAACTCTTACAGAAAAAGCAAATAAGTTTTAAGAGAAAATTATGATCCTTTCCTTTGAGTGCAATGTAACCACTGTCTAGTATACAGGTCCCCTTTCCATAAGAAGAGACACCTAAAAGGTAGGTATAATTCTTCAATCAGTGGATTTGTTCCGGTCTCTCTAGATAATGTATAGAGATACCAAGTGGTTTGTATAGAACTATTTGGCTTTTAATCCCCCACAAACTTTTCCAGAAAAGAAAAACCCAAATGCAAATGATTTCAGATATGTGTCTTGCTTGCTTACAAGTTTCTCAAGATCATTTATTTAGTTTATCGTTTAGTGGTACTTTTTGACTATTTTTTCTTTCTTGGTTCATTTGTTTCAGAATGAAATTTTGAACCACATTTTTTCTCAGATCACTACCTTTATAGCTAAACCTTTGTTGGTTACAAATGTTGGGTACATTTACTTGTGCAAGTAGGCTCTGGGTTCAGACTAGGGTCAGCAGACCTTATCTGTGCTCATAAATGTGGATTTTTGCCTATGAATAGGATTATGGGAACAAAAATCCAGGTATAGACCTGTACGTTGCAGCTGTAACAGCCCATGCTGTGAGTAACTCTGCAAAGATGAGATCTGGTGGGGCTTCTCTTTGTGCATGTTTGCATGACTGAAACACTACAGATCATACTTGCAAAGCTTTTTTTCCTCCCTGCCCGGAAAACCGTATCTGTCCTTGTCTTTATCTTCTGCATCAATCTCTCCCTATACTGAGACAGTAAAGTTAAGACACAGGATGGCTTTGTCTGCAGTAGCACACTCAGACTAGTCTTCCAGACTAATTTTCTGCTTGGGTTACTTTCCTAATTATAATTTGTGTTCTCATCATGTCGTGGAAGAGTACATTTTAAATGAGCTGCAATACACAGTGTAGAATACCAGCTTTATAGCACTGTTTGTAACCTAGAATACCAGTTTTTAATTTGTCATAATGCAAATGCCATAATGATTACAAGTTTTCAGCCCTGTGATCTATTTTTTTCCCAGCTATTTGTAAAGTGAAGTCTCAAGTTTTATTTTCCCACTCCTTATGTAAGACCATTGGTGCAGGATGTTGATCTACCTCCTTACAATCAGAGCTGTGTATGTTATGCGTCATGTTCCAAAACACCGTTAAATATGTGGAAAGGAAAAGAAAAATTACATGAATTATGCCTTCTTTAGCCTTCTTATGTTTACTAATAGGTTTTAAATGGACTGTTTGGGGTTTTTTACTGATAACCACAAAGAAGTGATTCATTCTCTAAATTAATACTAGAAATATTTCCTGGGAATGGAGAACTCAATTTTATTGAGTGATAGAAATATGATACCTGATTCTGGTGAGACTAGAAGAAGCTAAGGTTTCAACTCTGAATTAACCACCTACTCCTGGGAAACAGTATTATGCAAAATTTTAAGGGGCATCTCATTCTATTGAGGCTGTTGAGTCTGGAGAGACACTTCAAAAGAGTGGGGCCATGAACAAAATCATGTATATGGAAAAAAAAATGTGTGATATGGGTCGCTATACAAATTTATTTGAATATCTTTCTTTGTGCACCTTGCCTAGCCTGATTAACTTTCTATTAGGTTCTACCTACAGGTACATCATTGAGATAGGGTTTTACAGTAGGCTGGCCAATGTTGTCTATGTGGTGGTGCTCACATGAAAACCTGATTGTTTACTATCTAATGGATTGTACCTCATTGTTGATTTGCAGGAGGATAAACGGCAACCCCCCTCCTACTCCATTGGGTGTGCTAATTGTGATGTTAGAGATAGAAGGAGTCCAGTTTCCACATCTCCCTGGCCCCGCTTTGCATCTCTTGGTCCGAGCTTGTGTGCTTGGATCTGGTTAGTTCCTGAATGGTGATATTTATTCCACACCCTTTGTAGCCATCTAGGCAAAATCTCAATGTAGCCCTGGTGGATAATAGTTTATAGGTCATTAGTTGCAAGTCTAATTTGCTGTGAATGTGTATGATAGCATGAGCACTTGTTGTCCCAGTGCAGCCATACTCATTTGAGGATTTTTGCATGACAATCATGAGTGTTTTCGAACGGGATATGGATGTTTCAGTTTGCATCATGAAAGATTTGGCTGTTTTGGCCCTGTGTGTGCCCTGAGCACTGCTTTCTCCCCCATGGATGTGAGAGGGGTGCTCCCTTCTCTGCAGAGGGCTCAGGAGAGGGCTGGTGGAACACCTTCCCAGCCTGCCCACTTTGGGCGTGACAGCCCAAAGGAAGGATAACCAGTGCCGGGATCCTACTGCTGTCCAAGGGAAAACAGACAGACAATTGTCCCTTTGTCTGTCAGTAACCACAGGCTCTTTCTCCTTATCCAGGCTGCCAAAACCCATGCAACTCGTGCTAGAAATGAACTTGTCTGAGGGAAAGCATGTGAGGTCTCCCACCTCCAGGCATGACAGGAGAGGGGTACGCACAGGTCCCCAGGAAAGTGTAGCTCAGCACTTCAATCATCTCCCCAGCCTTGAGCAGCTGAGCTGTGGAAATCACTTTGACGTAAATCTCTCAGCAGCTTTTTTGTCTGAAATAAATGGTGCATAAAGGAAATGCAAAATTGTTTGGTGGACAGGATTATCTATGTGTTTACTGCTCTCAGCATTTTTCTTTTGGTTTTGACTGTGTAGTTCCCATTGGTGTGAATAGCTGTCCACAAAGCTAAAGTCTCTGGACACGAGCAGGGTGTAAGAGAGCTCTCCCTTTAAACCTGTGACAGCTATGCACTTGTGGTTGAAAGAAATGTCAAGTTAGAAGAATTGCTAGTAGTAGAAAGTAATTATTTTTCATTTCCAAGGTTCCCTGTTCAGTGTTAACCCAAATTCTGCATCGTTATCGTCCCCCTGGATGTATTATTTTCATTTCTGTTTGCTATTTTACATATACACTTTCCTGTACATATGTATGCAGATGTGGCACCTCACAATATTTTTTTTGTATTCTTCCATCCCTTCGGGTCTATCTTGGTATGTATTATTCTGTTGCTATATCTTGCTGATATACAATATTTGTATAAGGATTCAAATCAATGCTTATCACATCAGAACACTATCATTCAAAAGGAAAGCACAAATCAATAATTGGTTAAGCAAGAGAGAAATTAATTATTTGAAATTGTTATTCTTCTCCCCTTTAATATTTCCAAAATTGTTGTTTAAATGAAGTTTGATCACTTTTTAGACTAAATGAGTCTGATTTAATGCACCTGATGGCAGTCAGCATAGTATTCATCATGGAGTATTCATCCATGATAGTACAAATGCAAAATTAGCATAGATAGGTTTCAGTTTGCTAAAACTTCTGATCCCTTAAAAGTACTCCATGATGTAAAAAACACCGGGAGATGTTATATAGTTTTCCAAGTTGAAAGAAATCTCTTTTTTAGACATAAATAAAGTTATGCATTTTGAGTTGGAACCATTCATTTTCAAAGCTTGTCTCATAAAAATTGATTAGATCTACTTTGAAATAGAGAACTTTGCTCTTTAAAATGGGGATATATTCAATCCAGGAAATGTTAGGAAGTGTTACACTTCTGGAAAAATTGCAGAAGTTTTGGGTTGGGTTTGGATTTTTCACTGAAAGAGCCAGAGGAATAGACATATATGTGTGACAGCTGATCAGCTCAGTCCTTTGTTTTTCATTTATAACCAACCTTAATTTGCCTTGCTGGAATTGGTAGAGCAGAAAACACCATTCTCTGATATCACATGTAAGTAGAAACTGAAGGAAGTGCCTGTTTTTCTTTTTCTGAACCTGTCCAATCCCATGAGATAACTAGGTGATCTCCTGCATTGGTAGATAGGCTAAATGAATGAGTCCATGGAATTCAAATGGACCTTTAGCCCTGCTCATTTCCTAATTCACCAGCAATAAAGTGGTCATTGCTGATGACACAGGGAATTCCTTGTGGTTTTAAAATACAATGACAGAGTATCCACCAGGAACCGCAGAGCATTAGCTGTTGCTTTCACTGGGGATGAGTGTTCTCTATTGATTGGTTTTCATTGCCTGAGCTCAATAAGGCTTTTATTTATGATGACATAGTTTATGATTGCTTATTTATCTGCTGTGCATAAAACGAGTTTAGAATCAAATTCCCATATTTACCAAAAGAATGCCTGAATTCTTGAAGAAGTTCTTTTACTCCCAGGCATATACCAAAATTGGATAAAGTAGAAAAAAAAATACCCACACTGGCCTTGAAATTACCCAGTCTCTTTTCTTAGATATCCCCACCCCCATTAATGAGGTGACAGCTTCCTCTCTGCTCAACTTTTGATCCATTCCGGTGATCCTGTGAGAAACTTTATCTTCAAACATGAAGTTACAATAGAGGCTGAAATCAGCACAACCCCCCAAGTTGTCTGCTTGAAAGCTCACATGTAATCTAGACTGAGTTCAAAAAGTGATTAAGCAAGTGCAGAGAAGAAAAGTCCGGCAAAGACTGTTAAAGACAGAGATGTGCAGCAGTGGGTCATCAGGTCCCTAAGCCACATCACTAAGATGGTACTGGGGAAGGATGACTTCAGGCTTCCCCTCTTGTCACCCTCTTCCCTGGGGCTTTGCTCCAGGGCTCTGTCAGGTATAGGATACCGAGCAGGACAGACCTTTAGCACCACTGTTCTTTTGTTCCTGATAAAAAAAGGGGAAATTCTTACCTGAGTGTGCACACGAACAGAATAAAAGTGGACTTATATTGTGGCAACATTTGCTGAGCGATTGTGCGTTTAGGATGATCATGGCTAATCCGTATTAATGGAAGCAACACAATACAGTATCACTGATACTTGTACTGGTAGCCTCTTTACAGGACTCTAGATAGGATCAAAGTAACTGCTCTATAAATTAAGCAACTGGTAATAAATAAAACTGGAAAAAAACCTTTTAATTTCTGATTCATATCTTTAATCAATTGCAACATGGTGCAATTGCATTTTAGCTGTACCTTTCCAATTGCTTGCTCAATAGAGATTGCTCCATTGCTTTTGATTGACACAATGTTATTGCATTTTTATTGACTTGTACGGTAGTTTTTACAACATTCAAGGTGCATAAGTTAAACAGAAAAGTAACATAGTAACATTTCAAGATGGAAGGAGGCCATAAAGATGCAGAGCAGGTATAATTTACAATAACAGGAAATTACAAATTAAGGATAACTCCCTTGCTCCCATGCCTAGTTAGTCCCTCTGTACAAGTTTTCAGAATATGTCAGTAAAACATGAAGTGTTTGCATACCATAAAAAGTTAATGGATGATAGAGTTGGCAAATACTTCAGGATTATTATTACGATTATTTTAGATATGATTAGGCTAAAATTCAGCTGCAAACCAGTACCTCTACAGGATTTTTGAGTTATAAAAATGTTCATTATTTGAAGAACTGGGTTTAGTTTAAATCAAGCAAAGCCAATTAAAAATATGTGGAGTTTTAAGCACACACATGGAACATAAACATAAATATAATCTTGAAAACAGACAAACACATTCCCTCAAAGCTCTCTGTATGTGAGTTGTTTCAGACAAGCCGTTTGGAATCAATAGAGTCTGTGCATGGTCTCTCTTTATGAAAGCATAGTTATGTGGAAAACTTCAAAGCACATACTTGCCAAGATTTTTTTTTTCCTTTTACTGTCTATGTAGTTATATGCACTCTCTGACTGCTACTTGTAACTGTGCCTTCTTGCTGAATGACTTCCATCACAACCGTGTCTTTTAGGAATCTCTCATGGTGTTTTTGGAGAGCATGTAGTTACATTTTTTATGTCGATGGTCTTCTAACTCATGAGCTCCCACAGATGAGCTTTTTAATGATTATTACTGATTATTTCACAGTGCTCTCAATGGCATCTTTTGATGTCTGTTGTTTCCTTATATATAAAATAGGACAACAACATTACAGGATCTCTCTGAGTTCATCTGACCAGTTTGTAAGACTGTTTCAGAGTTACAGTAAGTTAGTAAAATTTTGATCAATTGTTCTTTTTCTGAAGCAAAAAGTATGACTTTCTTATCAAATAAGGAGCTTTTGTGAGAGTGTCTCATTTCACAGAGAGACTCAAAGAAGATTTTGCAATCTGAAATCTAAAGTGTTTTTTTTTTCCCAATAAAGCCCCTATAGTTTCATTAACAATAGCAATCATGTTGATCAAGTCTACCTAAAATATTGGGGAAAAAGAGGCAAGACATAACACAGAACAGTCTTTCATTATCACCTGAATAAATACAGTTGACTTCTTGAACTAGTCTCTCTGTTTTCACTTTGTTGTGAGAAAGAGGGATGTTTTTAAAGATGATTCATACCATCCCAAATTAATCTTCTGATGTTGATGAAATGAATTTCTACAGAATGCCCTGTTTCTCTTCACTAACCACAAAGAGGATCTAGGGTGACCAGCTCATGTCTAGGTGAGACGAATTTCACCCTGAGACCAGCACAGTCCTGATCACGATGGACCTCTCTGTAACACACAGCTTTCAGATATTCCCCAAGGAATTTCTCCTGGAAACGTTCCCGAGTGATGAAGTGTGTGTCAGTCATCAAAGAATCACAGAATGGTTTGGATTGGAAAATATCTTAAAGACCATCTCATTCCAACCCCCATGCCATGGGCAGGGACACCTTTCAGCAGACCAGGTTGCTCAAAGTCCCATCCAACCTGGCCTTGAACACTTCCAGGGATGGGGCATCCACAGCTTCTCTCGACAACCTGTGCCTCACCACCCTCACAGTCTCACCAAGCTAGAGTAAAAGATGCTGCCCAAAGTCCTCATAAGACCTAAGCCTTACAGTTTCTAAACTCAGCTCACAGAGTGAGAGGAAAAAGCCCATGACATGCTGATATGCAACCCCCATGGGAAAGCGCATCCCTGTGGCCAAAGGAAGCACACAACAAAAATCTACCTCCTTGTTAAATGCACTATATATTACATCCAGTAGCAAATAAGACTACCTGGGAGGATGCTTTAGCTGTATAAAAAACTTTGCCATGGGTACAGTGCTTCCATTGCATTTAGATGGATCAGTCCAAAAGTAGAAATAATAATGAAAGGAAGATTACAGTTGTGTATTGAATTCTGTAGAGCTTTCTCATAAAGTGATAGCAAAAGCTTCTCTTCACAACAAGGTATTTTGCCAATTAAGCGTTATTATGTTGTCTTTACACATGGAACTCGCTGCAGTTGTTGTGACCACTGAACTTTCTCTCAGGCATCAGCCCACATCTTATTATGACCAAAAATCCCCATCATTAATCCCATTACATTGTTCTTGGTCACAGGATAAATTCATCAATGGATGATCTCACTCTGTTTAATCTCATTAGTTTAGAATATTTCTTTTCTAGATATCCTTATCATAATCTTATCATCACAACCCTTGGGAAGTTTGGCCCCAACAGTGCTGTCATGACTGGCTTTTTTTTTTTTTTTAATATTTTACAATATGATGAGCAAGTTAACATTTAACCCTCAATTGCCTCTGATGAGACAAAGAAAAGCCCTGGAAATGACACAACAGATGACTGCATATTATGGATCTTAATTCCTTCTCCTTGATAGGACTTTGACTTTTAAAGATCTCTTTCTGTGTACCACCATTTCTCATAGGCATCTAGACAGAAACATAATTTGCAGTCTGCTGGATGCTGACTATATCCCTGACTGTATCACTTTGTTTTGATAGAACCTGCACAATTATACTGAGTTGTGCCTTTCCTCAGAGCAGAGTCAAAATTTCAACTCTGAAAATATTATCTGAGCTGCCAGTTAATGTTGTATAAGCCAGAATTCCATCAATGACTTTTTTTAGGAAAAAAAATTCTTCTGTGCATCTAATTTTCTCTTTCTGAGGGTGTTCTGAAGCACAGTAATACTTTCTCACACCCGAATCATTTCTTTCTGTAGCTGGTCTTTAAAAGGTAGGTAAAGGAGGAAAGGCTGTTGATGTTGCACATGTTTTACAAAGTGCGCAGTCCTAGTTTTTGGAGCATGTGGCTCCCTGTGAATCCTAGATTTGAATTCAGTTTTACCTGAACAGATTTGTAATAAACTTCATGACTCTTACAGGGTGCTCAACAGACATTAGACTGTGCTACATTAAATTACCACTTTTTTGTAGAAACAGTGAAGCTGATGAGAAAATAATCCACGAATTTTTTGTCTGAAAGAGACATCAGCTGACTGTAGAGTTCTCAAATCTAGCATGGCAGATGCTTGTTTTGGAAAGGAGATAGATCTGTGGGTTCATCTCTGTTTCAAAGGCTGTTTATGTATTTTTTCTAATGACTTCCATGTAAATTCTTCTCTCCCTCTGGGTTTAGATTAGAGTCCTTGGAATAACAAAATGAGATTAGGCACAAATTAATATCTGGCTTTATTTCTCTGCTTCTCTGAGTTCTTGTAGGGTTGTTCATCACTATATGAATGACCGCAGCCTACTTCTGAATCTGTTCTCAGGTCCATTGTGTTCCTCAAAAGAAACTTTTCTGAATATTTATGTGTCATTCATGATTCAAGATTGACCATAACAATTTAGTCATCTAGTCACTAGTTACTTTTTAACTGACCAGTCCAAGGATGGGAGCATGACTGAAGTAAAACATGACACATAATGTATATTTTGTGATGAGTAGGTGCCATTCATGAATACCTTATAGTCCAGAAACTGCTTGTCAAAGCTGCTTAATGAATGTTTATGAATAAATCAATTTTCACAAATCAATATTAGCTTGCAAACAGTTTCTGAGAATAAAAGTATATCTACACAAAGTATTGATAACAACAACTCAGATAGCTCTGTGGAGAAGACTCTCCTTGGAGTTAAAAACCCCTTTGTTCAAACATTCAAATCGTTCATGAGCTCAGCCACCCCCAGCAATTCAAATAAGCTAATCACAGGCAACTTGTGCACCGATATGAGATAAACTTAATGTGTCTTATTCCTCAGTGCAGCTGTGCAGACCATTTGCCATACAATTCCAGGACTCCCTGTGGCTTTGTGTAGTATGAGGAACTCCACTGCAGAATCATTGCATTAGTAAGTCTGGTCTTCTAATCCTCATGGTTTAGCAGTTTTTGCCCTCACTACTATTAAACCGATCAATTCAGCTATCAACTATTAACATACACTTTTGTGGTATATCCTTCCATACCTTACATTTCTGCTTTTATTTCCTCAGACATACTTCCTTTTTTTCCTTTTCTTCTTAATCCCCTAGTCATAATCAAAAGTTTTTCAGCTATAGCCCACCACTTCTTCTGGAGTAATGTCACTAATGTTCTCCTCAGTCCTGCCTTCCTTCCTTTTACCATATGCCACCTCTCAGTAAGAACCTCTTATTACTTCTTCACAACTCTGCCTTTCTTCTTACCCCTCTTAGCATGTTCCAGAATGTCAATGCAGTGACTATGCACGATTTAAAATCTTAATCTAATTTAATGTTGGGAACCAATGTGATCCATCTGTCTTTGGTGACCAATCAGTAACTTTCCAGTGTTGCACAATAACTTTACAGCAGGCAGATGTCAGTCAAAACAGAGTGAAGTGTCAGCACTCCAGAAAGCTGTGTCCAAGAACCTTGTCCAAGAATTAAGAACTCATCACACACATGAAGTCTCACTTGATGCATGAATACAGGTCAGCCATCAGCGTATATGAAGCAGAGATTTTGGGAAAGCGAAAGTTACGTATGAATGATTGAAGCTCTCTCTGTCAGAAAAACCTTCTTTCCTTCCAATGGGTGAGTGAATTAGATATCTCTAATTTGCCATGCTCAAGAGTCATTTGCATTTCTGAAGTCCTGTGAAATCCTCCTGAATGAGGAGAGTTTTGAATTTGAATCCCAAGGAGAGTTTAAGTCTATAAGGGAGTATATGTCCGGATCGGCATCCTCTTCCATGAAGGAATCATACAGACTTTGCTTGAGAATGGAAGTTGAGATGGAGGGAGCAGAGACATGGACAATTGTCACCTGATGCATCTGTTAC
The DNA here is from genome assembly GCF_000690535.1 of Cariama cristata. NCBI lineage: Eukaryota > Metazoa > Chordata > Aves > Cariamiformes > Cariamidae > Cariama > Cariama cristata. The sequence goes on from NW_009600071.1 coordinate 26,194, forward strand.
TGAATCAAATGTCAAAACCGTACAGTAGTAAATATCCATTTTTCATTTAATGTTTATCTTCTGTTAAAGATGGTTTGGGTCTATCTGGTGAATAAGAGTTCTCTTCTTAAAGAAGAGCTCTATAACTGCAACAAGGGGTCATTGTCCCATTATCCAGCACCTCAAGACACATTTCACGGATATCCAGAAAACAGTAGGATTGTTCCTCCACAGTGTTTCCAGGAGCTTGGAACATGGCATGTCATTGTGAAACAAACATCTCCAGTGGCTCCCTGTAATACCGCGGGATAGTAACTAACTACCTTGTCTTTGAGGACCTCCTGTGAGTTTGTAACAGGAGTCAAAGTGCCATCTTGACCCTCGGATATGATCTGAAAGGGTAACAAAAAAGAAAAATGCTGTAGTCTTACAAGCCATCCATCCGACAACACAAATGGACAACATCAGTACATTTTTTAGGTTTAACATAATCCCTATATTAACATATATTTAACATTATTTAACATAAACCTCTTATTAACATAAAGGGATTTAAAATCCCTACAAACAGCTGACCCTTCCAGGTGGAAGAGTAGCCACATGAAACAAATGGAGACTTGTGTAAATTCTCTTAGTATGAAAAAAAAAAAAAAAAATAAAAAATTTGGGTGGTCATTTGTTAATTAGCTATATTAATTACACTTCCACTAAGCAAAAACAGGTCAGTCAGGATTTAGGCTGAAATAGAGCGGTGTTCAATAAATGCACTCTCTGACCCCTGCGGCAGTCTGATGCATTCCTGGAAGCTGTTTATCCTGTAAAAAGCAGGAGTGTAACTTGTTCTCAGGAACAAGTCTAGCAAAGATTAAAGGAGTAATTAAAGACCAAAACTTTATGCTATATACTATAAAAACCTCTTAACAACGTTGGCTATAGTGAAGGTTTATATTATAAATAGACTGAAATGCTAGGTTGGCTTTCTGAGCACTCTTTTTTGAGATATATTGCTGAACTGAGAATTTTGATTGGATAATTAGTTGTGGCAGAACAAATTTCTGTACCTTAGGTTGATTTAGTCCTTGGAGTCTTTGCCTGAGTTTCTGAAAGCAGAAAGTATGCATATAATTGCTCAGCAATCTGACAGGAGAGTTGTAAGAAACTACAAGTTAATACCTGTTAAGTGCATTTGAAAAACCTTCTGTGTAGGTAAGTTAAACACAGAGATCAGCACACTGAAGAAAATGGCATATTTGTACTTCTGTGCACTCATGCAGGGCAGACCACCACGCATACAGCATGACCCTGGGAGGGAAAGAAATGCATTTTCCATGTTGTTCTGCTGCTAGCTGGTGATTTTGGGGCAAGAAATGTATCTGTATTGTTCCAGGACTCCTCAGTGTATAAAACTAACTTTATCTCCTGTCCTTGTGGGATATAGAGGTGGGGAAATATGAAGTGACATCTCACACCCTGACCTGTGCACTTGCCTTCCAGTATCCAGTTCAGTGGAGACAGGAGCTGGCTACGACCTCTGCTAACCAGGGGATTTCCCATGTTTAACTTTCAGGAAAATAAATAATTTGTGAATTCTATGTCTTTAAAAATAGTATAGACAGACATGAGCAAGTACTTGAATCCTCCCACCAACCATACCGTTGTACTCGTATGGGCACAGGCATGTATCTACGGCATCATTCGTGTCTGCTTTGGTCTGTCCACAGACACGGATTTCAGAGGAAATGCAATGTGTGAGATTCACCGTGGGTGTGAAGCTTGGCATGGTCAGTGCCTTTGTTTGCAATCTCTCCAAGTCAGGAAGGGAGAGGGAAAGAGAATCTATCTTTTATTATAAAGGCACAACTGGGGGCAGTGCTGTAATATACAATAAATAACAATAATAGTGCCAAAGTAGAAGTCTTCTAACAGCCTGTTTGGTGTCTGAAGCACTTAATTTAAGCATTTCTTTTCATGCATACGTCTTTGAAAAGCCATTTTAAACATGAAATCTGACAGCATTCATTCATCTACCCCTATTTAATTTTACCGTTTCATGGCTCACAATGAAAAATTTCAAGGTGGTTTTTTTTTTTTTGTGCAGGAGGTCAGACCAGAGAGGAATAGTGATCCCTTTTGACCCTAAAATGTAGGAAAGAGAATATTCTATATATATGTGTAGCGTCTTCTGTGACTCAAAAAACTGTCTTCTAACATGAGCGGAACCAAAGCCTTATCTCTATCAGATATAACAGTATACCAAGAAAAAGTAGTACCAAGAAAAAGATTGGCTGATTTGGGAGTAAGAACTGTATTTTCTATATAGTTATCAGCAAGAAGCCAAACAGTGCTGTTGGACTACGTACAGTAAAGCCACTGTTTGATGACGGGAATGTTCTTATTGCTGAGAAGAATGCTTTTTGGGAACTGCAATGACTGGTGACTGCCTTAGTCCAATAAATATAGATAAATTATGAAAAAGGTCATTGCTAAATCCCAGTTAGATGAAAAGCATAATCCCAGCACAGAAGCAGTGATAACTAGTGCTTTGGGACCATCAAATTCTGGTAACTATTGTTACTGGGGAGGTTTTGTGCCTTTCCAGCTGACTCATTTTCATACATTTATGTAATTTTATTTTAGAAGGGTGAAAAATAGTTAGGAAGTCATTCTCAAACAAGAAGAACGTGTCTGAAACAACCAAGGTGAGAGGAAGAAGCGAGGCCAATTTAAAAGTTCACCCAGCAGTTCATGTACTCATTTTCATATCAGCTACACAGAGCCTTGTGGGAGGCATGTGAATGCGGGAGGGCGAGATAGCCCCTAGCAAGCACCCCAGCATGCCTCTTGTTCTCTCAAGTTCAGTGTAGAAAACTTGCCTGTACAACTATTTCTTTTGGCTTGAGGCTCTACAGCTCTGAAACTTCATCTGAAGAGAGAGAAGAAAAAAAAAAAAAAAGAGAGGGAGAAAGAAAGCATCCCTAAAGGCCTAGTTCCATGATTTGAAAGCCAATTTTTAACAGCACACATAACTTTCAAGATTAGATGCCCCGAAGCAAGGTAGAGTTCAGAAAGTTTGGGTTTTTGCTCCACAGGAAATGTTTGGACGTTCCATGAAAATGTGTGTGGTGAATCCTGGTGAGGGGAGGGTGCGACAAGCCCCGAAATACTGAAATGCAAGGAGGGGGAATGATTTAAAAAAATACAGTGTCAGAAAGCTCCCTTGGAGGAGAAACACGTTTCAGGTCTGAAAGGTTCAAGTGCTTGTCCCATCATTTTAATCACAGAAAGGCTTCACACAACAAACCCCTTGCAGTGATACTGTGCCTCGTTCAGATATGTTTTACAGTTCTTTGGACCTATGTGAATCAATTCACTTAATGAAGCTCCTCCTGATTTGCATCATGATAAGTACAGTTAGAAGGAACCAGGGAGAGTAATTCTGGCAAAAGCAACTTCATGTGATATTCCATTAACCTACATTCACACAAAGAGGCTGTCCCTTTTTTTTCTCCATTTAATTTCTATTATGTTCATCTCTGAATTATGAGGTTGAAAGTTGGTTCATTCCTGTTTTCGCACTTAAGATAAATAACATAACAGATGTGTCACTGTGAAGCCCTACGTGGATAGCTATTTTTCTCCCACCGAATTGCAACTTGGAAACAATGTTAGATGACAGTTGCGGACATCGAAAATTGCTTGAAATGCGAGTGGAATATTAAATTCTGAACTCAGACCAGCCTTTAATAATGCGCCAGCCTTTGTCATCAGTTGCTTAACAATAGGTATGCATTCTACTAGAGAAAAATACCCACGGTATTATCTCAATATACACGTATTGCAAATTATCATATGGCACTATGGAACAATTACACATGGGTGCAACGTGGCCCCTTGTAATCTTTTGGGGTTTGTCTACTGGAGCCTTCTTTATTCAATAAAACACAATTTGGCATCCAGTGGGGAAGAAGAGTTGCAAGGCACCTTCCACTTTACAGGTGATTGATGTTGTTGCTCATGCAGTTCTATTGTGTTTGGAGTTAGTTGTTTGGGTTTTTTGTTGCGTTTGGTTTTCTTTTTTTTTAAATGTAACTGTATTATGGTAAGGCTGGACATCATGGTTCCTTTGTGGTGAATGTTGCAAATTTCTTCCACTGTTGTTGTGGTTCTCAATGGGGTTTCTCCTTGCATGTAAATAAATGGTCAATGGGTCATTAGAGATAGCAAGAACACAAAGAAACTGTGAGAAGTACCAGTATCACTGAATTAAAGCTGGTTTGTGGTAAGCATTGCAAATGGAAATAGGACTTCTCGGCGTGTGTGTATATATATGAAAGAGACAAAAGAAAGAGGTGATACAAAGATTCAAGAGGGGAAGGAATGCTTAAAGTCACCTAGAGAAGAAATAATGCATCTGCTAAAAACAGTTATTTCAATATTATTTCATAATAATGACTTCCATAGGAGAATTTTCACCATTCAACTGCATACAGAGAATCTCTGTTGACAAGACCATGTGTCTTAAGTCCTCGGGTCCTTGGCAAACTGGGTTAAACTGTATTTCTGTGACACACCAACCCCTTACAGAGGAGAATTTCTCTAGGTAAAAAGATAATGGCTCTCTATTTTGTAGAAAACATTTTGGAAGATTTTGGAAACCATTCTGCACTAGGAGGCTTATTGTTGACTTCAGTAAGAGCAGAGACAGGCATTTGCTGAAAGTAAAACAAAACTGTCTAAATGTTTTATAGCCAGCACATTACCTTATTCACACTGTAGATTTCTTAAAATATTGAAACAATGACTTTCTAATGTTGAACTTATACTTTATAATTTATGCTGCTTGATTACTTTTGGCACCTCATTCAGTGAGAACAATGAGGAGGCCAGTCAATTCTATGTTTGTTTCTATTGATTTTTATTATTTATTCATTAGCTCCTTTATTTGTGTCATGCTGGCAATATGCACGATGTTATACAGACAGATAAGAAAGCATTGCCAATCAACATGCAAATGCAGAAAGGAAGTTGCAATTCAACATGAGTTAACTAAGGACAGTCTTGTTAACAGCACGATTTTTGAGAATTCTGGGGTTTGGTAATTTTTTTCCATCTTTTTTCTGATTGACATCAGTGAGACTCTGCTGGAGTTTCTGCACTGGTACCAATATGACTTGGTGATAATCTATGGGAAACCGGGGACATGTAAGGTTTAATAGCAGTATTATGAAAAAATGTTTGATGTGCTGGAAAGGGGAAGCAAATACAGAAACTTCTCAGTCCCTTGAGGACTGGTTAAACAAGCAAGCAGTACAATGAATGTAAAATTTTATAGAACTACAATAAATATTTAATATTTAGACACTGGGAGTATCTTTAAGTCCTGTTTGTGAGTCACCACTGTCATAGTTAGGTCTTTGGGAATAATTTCTTATTGTTTGCTTTAGCCACAGCAGAAAAAGTGATTAAGTAAAATGCCATGACGTTTCTTTTAATCACTCTACAAAGACGACCGTTATTATTTTTTTTTTAATTTTTTAAAATTTTTAATTTTTTTCCTTTTTTTTCTTTAACATTTATTTTCTCTTTTAAATTGATCACCTTTAACATATGTTTAATATTTGGAAGGGAGCACTAAAATCATCAGAGGACTGGGTTCACAAACCTGGTCTTGTGCAACCTTTCCAGATTCCACAGTCCATTGTTTAAGACATAATTTTCTAAAGGTGTTGGAAGCTTAAATTTAAGTTCATACTTTCAAGCAAAGAGGAAATTTAAACTCCAATCTCCTTCTTCCCAGATGATTACCCTGCTCATTTGGACTGAGATAGAAAAGTACAAATTTCTTTGACACTTCCTTCTTAGACACTGTTGTAGCATCTAAATTCCTTTGTGGATCTACTTCCCCAAATTTAAAATATTGCATTTAGTAATGTGTATTTTGCTTATTTTCAGTTGTCCTTCAACCGTACTTCCCAATTAACTCACTAAGTATAACAGAAATATGTGAAAACTTCAAGCTGAAATGGTGCCTTCAGGAAATAAATGCTTTCCTGAAGAGAAACTATTCACCAAGCAGTACTCCAGGCTCAGTCCTGCAATGATTTATGTCTGTACTTAATTTTGCACCATGGGTAGCTATACTATAGTCAGTGGGACTGCTCAGAGTCCAGAAAGTTAAGCACATACGTAAGATTTTGTGAGATTGAGCAGATGAAGAAGGATTCTGCCATTAACAGGCTATAGAAAGAGATGAGTAGTGTGAGAAGGAGTCTGTTGTGTATATACAGTCAGATAGTATCCCTTAGTCTAGCCATTAAACCACAGTTATTGCTTGCATTGCTTATGAGAGCCATAGCAGAAGTAGTCCTTAAAGGATCTGAAGATCTTGAGATCCTTGTGGTTTCCGATTGACCGGATTGATGTTACAGCTGCTCTTTCTGTCCAAGTTAATGACATGCACGCTCCGTGTTTGTGTGTCCATCTTGCTATAGTGGAGAGAGTCTGCACTGCTGGAGAGGCTGAGCAGCTAATTTCTGGGAATTATTGCTTGGGCTTGGTACCCCAAAAAGGACAGATAGCTCCAAATCCATGAACTTCAAAACTTGCCCAAGATTTCTAGACATCTTCCAAAGGACATCTATGAGAAAATATGTGCAGTTACATTAGTGTTAGGAATACATGAAATAAATGAAAATGAAACTATTTCTGTTGCTCCTTAATCCTGCACAATACTGTTATGATATTCTTGACTGAAGACCAGAGGTCCTAAGTTTGAAAGCAGACTTATAGCCCAGGAAAAACCATGCCTTCTATTGTCTCCAGTCACGACCATCCACAAACTCCTCCTCTATGTATTAAAAAGAAACCTGAAAGAATCTTAACAGTATTTGATACCTGCTTTTTTTCCATTCCTGAACTTCCAAATCAAAGCTATATGACTGTTTCTCACTTAGAAAAAAAAAGGGTACTTCCCTTCATTGTGACTTTGGTCCTTAGAGAAAAGGATTATTCAACAATCAGGAAAAGGATCATCCTCAGGTTAGGAAATGGTTACAAATCTAAGGTGGCTACAGTTCAGCTGCTTCCCTGCCACATATTTCCTCTATGACTGCACAAATCAGCTGGACTGAACCCCTCAATCTTCTAAATTTTCCCTTGAAAACTAAGGGATTTAACTATTAAAGTGATCTTGAGGATCTGGGCTTCAACCTGTTTGAGGTATTGTTTCCTACAGACAAAAATAGGGAGAATAATTCTTCAATACTCTTTAGAGGTAGTAGTATCAGATTAGAAAAGTGTACACTTAATGACTGTAAGAGCTTAAGGTAGGAAATAATAATAGCAGTTGTAAAAATTCTTTGTATATCTAAAAAGATGAAACTTGAATTTGGGCATTTGACTGTGGCTGGGACAAACTGGTCATGTTCAATTACATAAAAGTCTTCTTTAAAACTCACTGACAAAATATTATTTGGCCACTTGCTTATTAAAAATAACGCTATGGTTAAATCATGCCCTAGTATTTGTTTCCTAATGTACTGTATCAAGTGAAGGGCAAAGATGGAAATCCATAATATGAAATCAATTCCGTTCAAAGCCAGTAAGCCCAAACAGCATTAAGAGATTTGAATTATTTCCCCCTGCCCCCCACAATCTTATTTTTATTAAATAGAAATCAAACTGAGGCTTTATAGAACCTTTTGGGAATAAAAATGATCTAATGATTTTTCTTAGTAAATAGTAACACCTAAAAATTTGATTTCTGGCTGAATCTTGTGTTTGGCAGGGATGTTGTTTGTCAGGGAGCACTGCTTGCAGACTGATTCATTACAAGCTTTATTTTCACAGGTAAAAAATTAAATCAGTATGTTTCACACAAAACCAACTTTCTGTGCTTTGGGGATGTACCAGCTGATGGGAGGGGGATGTCAAGGAAGGAGGATGAAGGAAAGAAACGATTCCAAACAGATGTGTGTTTGCAGAGAACAGCTTTGATTTCTAACTGGTGGTTGTATGGTCTATCTCAAAGCACTTACATAGTGCTTTGTATAAGCACAGCATCATCAGAGTTACTAAACCCCACTCTGCAAGAAACAAAAAGCACAGTACAGAGGTGACACAAGACCAGATTTTCTAAAATATATCTATGGTAAATCCAGAGAAACTGTTGTACCTGCAGTAATGTTACCCTAGCAGTGACTGTATAACCCAAGGGAAGGTTTTACGGACTGTGGACTGACGGTGAAGCATCCTCAAAGCAGTCGGCTCTGAATACAGAGAACAGGTAATACAACCTCTATAAAACCTCCAAAGAAGTTCTCCTCTTGCAGTTCTAAATTATGTAATTTTTCTTGACTTGCTGATTCCAATTATTGCATGCATTGCTATTAACATCTGGTTAGTAGCCAAGGTCCACCTAATGTGTGGCTGCATTTCAGTAGAGCACTCTCTCTACTAGTTCTCTCTTTCACATACGTGCTTATAAATATATAGATGTTTCTTAAGAAAAGTTTAAGTTTTCTCTGTACTTGTTGCAAGAGAAGATAAAGCATGGGAACACAAAATCCATGAAAAAAAACACAAAAAGAAGCCTCCAGGCATCTCTGAAAGTCAGTCTCATCTTCCCAAGAGAATCAGTAGGTGTGGTGATATGATGTGCTATTTATGGGCAAGAAGAGATCAGTATGGGACTTCCAGAAATGACTAGTGATTCGTATTGCTGAAAAACTCTCTGGAACTTTTTTTCTGACAGTGAAATCCTGCAAGCCCTTAAGACTATGATGAAACTTTTGGCTAAAGTCCTTTCAAGTCTCCCTATTTCAGTTCCCATTTGGAGACTTCTGATAAATGATGACATGCAAACGTAGCCCTTATGAGTTACTGTTATTAATTATTCCTATCCATCCCACATCCTTTAAAACCCTTTGGATATTTACAGGTAGAGAACCATTACTCAGAAGCACTACATGAAGGGAGATACGCAGCAACAGTTCTCTTCTAGAGGCTCTGTAGCCATCTAGCCATGCATACATCATGTCTTGCAGTTTTCCTGTCCTACAATAACCACTCTGAGCAAGGAAACTCCTTTACACCTGTGTCTACACTGCAATAAAACCACACACACTAATTGCATACTTGATAGTGGCTGTATTATGTGAAATGTAAGGTCTTTTGAAGCAAAGCTTCAGCTTGTTCTCCTTAAGCTTATCATGATTAAGAAATATGTGTTTGGCATTGCAATACCAAATCTTCGATATTATACTAACAGCATGAGGAACTTGGGTTAGGTGATCACCCCAGAAACACATTTAGACCAGAATGAACAATCCAGTATATGGTGGACATCTAATTGGCACCCCAATGGGAAAAATAGTCACCTAAAGCTTCTTCTGTGATCAGTGGAGAAGGAATTTGGCACCCATTAAATGCTGAATGTCTTTTTATCAGTGTCTATCTCTCGTTATTGAAGAGGTAACAAACCTTGGTTTGCTGCTCGAAGGTGAGGCAGGATGAATCCTGCATTTATTGTCAATGGATGAGAGTTACAGAAGCCTTCAAACAGGGCATGAGATAGCTCTTAGGAAAGGTGAGGAGAAGTCATGAAGACGAATGACCCATCCAGGTGTGGATTACCTTGGTGGGAAAAGAAATGTAGGTCACTCTTCCCCATTAGCTCATGATTTATGCATTTATACAGCAAAACTGGAATTCTATATCCATATCAGACACCTATCTTTTAAAGCGAAAAACTGCATGTTGAAAAGCTGCAACTGCAGAAGTCAGTTACGCAGTTATTTAAATGCTGGCAAAAATGCCTCCTAGTCAGATACTTTGGGAATAAATTTCTGCTTAATTTATCAAAAAGAGTATTGAGAGTTAATTGAGTACCTTCAGAGGAAGAAAATACTAAAACTCTTTAAAAAACAATGAGAAAGGTGTAAAAAGCCTAGACAATGACGCTGGACAAAGTCAAATCAGAAATTAGGCACAAAGCTGGTGGTGGTTTGATTTTTTTTTAACTCTCATTTGTTTGTTTATTTTTGTGGTTTTTGTCAGCCAGGAAAGTCAAGCTAACATTGAAGCACTGACTCCACCAGCTTCTAGCCTGTAGATCATAACTGGATGTGTTTCTGGAAGGCATGTGTTCATCAAACACAAATTATGCATTAGGCCAAACACAAGTTACACGGTTCGGCTCAGTTATCTCACTGAAGTGCATGGTGAGCTCGTGGAGGTCAGCAGCAATGACCTTCTGCTGGCTCCTGCAGATACCCTCTGGCTTGTCCAGTAGCCCTTTTCTATCTGTGATAGCCCTGGCACAGTCCCAAACCAGATGAATGGGAGAAAGTTTTTTTTAGAGTCAGCTGTATTGGATATATACTACATGAGGGAAACTCCTGAGACTTGGGAAATCTTTGGCCAACCATCCAGGAACCAAAGAATCAGGCCAAGATCTTGGGGAAACAAAAAAGTCTAAAAGAAAGGGAAGAAAATTCTACAGAGATCAGGAAAAAATGCTTCTCAAAATGGAAGTCGGAGAAGGAGTGGCATTAAATGCAGGGGCAAAGCTTAGGGGGTGAAGCTGGGGAGTCAGGATGGAAAGAAAAGCTGGAGGGAAGTGAAAAGCAAGAAAATCATTTTACAAAACATGCTGGAGTCACTGGCTCCTACAGCAGGGTAATTCAATGCCAGGCATACATTATAGCTGGGGAAAGTAAATAATGGCAATAAAGCCATAATTCCTGCAGTAATTGAAAGTGGTGCACAGGAACTTATTTTCAATTTGGTGACTATGTGAGACTTTCAATAGATATTAAGAGGATAATTAGGGGTGAAACGAACATTAAATCAATGTTTGCAAGCTAAAGCTCCATGTGTGTATGAGCATGTCTATTTTGCTTTCACTCAAAAACAAGACAAAGCTTTCCTCTCAGAGTCATATTTTTTTCCCTGCAAAAGTGCATTTTGTCTCATTTTCTGCACTGAAAACACATTATTTCCCTCTCAAAGATTTTTCTTATTTTCCTTAATTCCTTATAGCTACATTTGTGTCATAAGGGAGCTCCGGTACATGACAAAAAGACGCTAGGTCACACTGGTGAGCTGAAATCTTAGGGGTAAATCACTTACTGATGCAAATCAGAAACCTCCCAGGTCCAGACTGGAGCAAAGAAGGGCTTGAGGGCAAAGAACCACACATATGCATGAGTCTGCTTAAAATCAGCTGTGGTTGTACTGCACTTCTGGATAGACTTGTCTTTTAGGGTGCAATCGTTTACTGATAATGACCTCAGGCTCACTGGGTTTTCAAAACCCCCTTTCAGAGAGAACCATCATCTGCTGCATACATTTCAATACTACCTCCTCACAGTGTGCATTTAAAAGAAAGCACCTTATTATAACAAGCAGAGAAACTGGGTAACACAGAGGTGCTTGGCTAAATGGAGCAGCTGCTTTTGGTCTGAATAGCTGTTCAGTGTAAATAAGGCATGGCAGTTTTTCAGTTGGGTTTGGAGCCAATGCAATAAGGCAAGAGAAGAACAAAACTAACTGGGTAATTAAGAAGAAAAAAAAAAAAAATCAGGGAGGGGAGATAGAGTTGTGATCTGCAAAGTATCATGAAATAAAACAAAAAATCCCTCCTGGGTGTTCATTTGAACAGGGTGGAGTGCATCCCCCCCACACCCCCCCCAACCCGATGGTCTAAAGAAGATGTCTGTGCTGTCAAGGCCTGATGAAGTGCTTCCAAGCCACAGGGCAGGGCTTCACGCTGCCTTCACACGGGGAAAGTTTTCTGCGCTTGTCTATGCAGCAACACACATTCTCTCAGATTAATTCCAGCTGTGCAGTGCCTTGCTGGCAGAGTCGTTATGTGTTAGTAATGCCATCCGATTTGAGCAAATGGTCTCCCCTTGCACAGCTCACTCTCTCAGCAATGCTTTCTCTCGCACATGCATAGATGCACAAGCCTTGATTATCTTCTTTTAATATTTATTTTTTTTTTACATAGAAGAGGTCAGATTTCTCCTTAGCTGCTTTCTTCAAGGAAAGGGTTTAAAACTCAGCTACCCTTTTTATTAACACAAAATCCTCACTAGTTTCACCTGGAAATAGCAGTGGGCAAGGCTTTGCTGACAACTTTGTCATTTACGGGCAGGACACTTCAAGCACAGTCTTGATGGTGTAAACCAGGAGTAACTCCACCAACAGAGGCTCTTCTGCATGGAAATTCAAATGAGACAAGAATTGTGCTGAGAGCACATAGCTGCAAAGTTTCAGGATGTTCAGCCCTGATCTTTAATTTGCCAACCTGCTCAGCTCATCCATCAATTTACACAGAGTTGGCATCCTTAAACATCTACTCTTTGCATTTCTTAGCAATGTCATTTTTACTGCTTGCTTCTTATCACAAACCCATCTTCTGCAGTGGTGGCAGGTGGTGGGTCAAATGAAAAGGTCATTTCATTTCATTTCCACAACAGACATTCCACAGGTCTGAGACACCTTCCTCTGAGAACACTTAAAATACTTGTGGTTTCAGCCGTACATACACATATATATGTATATGCACACACATGTATAAGGAAAATCCTGCAGCAGCATCACTAGCACGACTGTCACCTCACCACCCTCGTTTCCCACGTGTTCGCAGAAGGACAGATGGATTGTAGCGAGTTGATTTCTTCCCTAAAATTGAGCTAAAATCTTCTGAGTTCCAGATTCAGCTTTACTACATGCAATATGTGTTATGGCAGTCATACTGCTTTACATGTATATGGGCGTATATGTATACATGTATTTTCCATACGTAAGAGCTATTCAACTATGCTAATGGTAGCAATAATATACACTAAATCTTATACCTGTGTCCCAAAGCACTTTACAACACATTGTAGGAACCTACATGTCAAACTAAGATGTACACTTGAGGTACCTTGCCACAAGGTACTCTTCAAGGTAGTTTTCCAGACAGCTTTCCAGTTTCTTTCTTTTCTGACCATTGTATCAGCCCGTAAGTCAGTACTTGGAAAAGGTGTTTAAATCAAGGAAAAGATGATAAAATTCCCTAGAAATGTAATAAAATTCTAAGGCACGAATTTTGCACGTTACAAAATCAACTTTCAGCAAAGACGAGCAGGGTTCAATTCCTTCCCTCACCTAAAACTGCCAAAAAGCTGTTAAAATGTCTATTTGAAATCAGATGAAAAATAAGGTTGAAAAATTGCACTGCCTTACTTCCATGTCCTGGCACTATTTTTTTTTTCTTCCCAGGCTTGGGAGGCCCACCTTACTACCACAAATTTTAGGAGTGATCATGGGCAAATCAGTGCAATGTAGATCCCCAAAGACATTCAGTAGTCCTCTTACAGTTGATCTTCTAGTTGTTGGTTTCTTTGTGCCTCAGTTTCCCATGTGAAATGGGGATTCCTGTATTGTCCTCCCTTGCAACTGAACATTCCAACACTCCTGTTGGGGAACAGTCCACTGCATAATACAGTTGTGAGACCAACGTGCACTAGGAGCTTCATAGCACACTGTTTTGGAGAATTTAGGAATAGCATTAGTCTATGCAGATTTATGGATACTTGCTGTCTTCATGGTATCTAAGCTGTCTCATAGACCAGAGTAAAAAGCTTTAAGGCTGGAGGGCAAAACACCACCCAGCTCTATGTGTTGGGTCTCTGTTATACCTGACTTCGGCAAATGCTATGCTGGAATAAAGGTAGACAGAAACACTGCGCTTATACTGGCGAGAGTTGTGTTGCTCTGAGGGCAGCCACGTGTGGTTCACAAATGCCATAAGTATGTTCTAACTTTTGGAATATACGTATCAGACTCAAAATCCGCCTCTGAATTTATACAGTAGCAACAAACAGCTCAGGAAACCAGAAACATTGGATCATGACCATTGTGTAATGTGCCTGTATCCTGCCTCCTGCAAACTCCTTCTGAAGACTCAGCTTGGAGTCAACACAGCTTCAGGCCATGCTGAGAAACCTTATCATACTGCAGGGAATACAATAGAGGTGGTGGTGCTTTTGTGGGGGTTCCTGTGGCTCACATAGCTGTGACTTGCCAGCCATGTGGTTCTGGTTAATATTTAGGAGAGCTCTCCAAAGTGGAAAAATGCTATAAAAATACAGAGTATTACTGAATAGCTGCCCATCTATTCTATCTCGTCTGTGTGACTGCTCTGGGTGAGTGATCTCTCATTGTTTTGGTATACACATCCCCTTCGGGGAAGCCAGCTTGCGCTTTTTATGTCTGATGCTGGATGGGGAACCGCAGCACATCTATTTGTTGCAGAGGTTTCTCAGGTGCTGTGATTTGAGGTAACTGCCCACCCAGATTGTGAAGTCAAGTATGTTTGCCCCAGCCTCTTGTCTTGGTTTGTAACCTTCATATCTCCTTGAATTTTAATATTAATCTGACAATATTTATCCCCCTTACCTGGTAGGTCTGATCTATATTAGTACGTTAGTAATGTCCATTGCTACAAAGTCCAACTGCATTTTAACTTTGCCATTGTGGCCATGTTAAGTGCATGGACATTGCTTGTGTTCAAGAATATGTAAAATTACAGATATAAAACAATGTGTAAAATAAGATCAATTGCAAATTATGTTGATTTATTTAGCAGAATGGATGTTTGAAAGTTTGTTATTTTGCTTGATCAGAGAGAATTAATCTTCTTCCCCTACCATAAGTAGCGACATAAATTACGTTCATAACTGATTTCGGGCAGAGTGATTAGGAAGAGTTATGTGATCCTTGATCCATTACTAGTTCTTTACCTTCTTTGGAGTACATTATAATGCCACTCTACTATTTAATTCTGCAAGTATCCCTGCCACTCATATCTTATGTAGATATGAGAGTCCCTTGTGAATGGTGTCCTTTGGTTTCATTTCTATGATACAACTTTTGAGGAAACCAGAACCAGATAACTCTGTACCTCTGCTAAAAGTCAATGTACCTTAGTCCATTTAAGCCGAAGCAATGGCAAATGGAAAAATTAAAATAAATAACTAAACGAACAAATAAATTAGCAACTCTGCAGTAGGTGAGAAAAAATGAAAAATACATTTCTAGAGAATAAAATAAGGTTATTGGGTGCCAAAAGAGTGAGGTTGCACTGCCTAAAGATGGCAGGAGTAAAAGTGCTGATAAAATTAGTAGCAAAATAAAATGTTCCAACTTAGTGACATTGTATTTGTCCAGAAATAATTTAGAAGACCATAAGAGGAGGAAGCACAAAGAGAACTAAAGGTGAAGAGTAAAGATAAGAATGATTCATAAATTGAAAGATGATATTTTTCCCCTTCTTCGTCTAAGGAATAATGCATTCAGTAACGTAACAAGTACTTCTTCAAGGGCACTGAAGGAGTGTTGCACTTTAGATATTGAAAATAGAAAAGCTAAGAAGAATGTGGCCAAAATGCTTGAAGATGGGGGGTAATAGTATTTTATTTCTTTTGTAATTGCCATGTATTGAAGCTCAATTGACTCTGAAGATGTATTCTTGGAAACAGGAACAAAAGAATAAATAGAAGTAATCTACAGAAATGGGCTGGAGAGGAGTTTGCTCATAACCGTAGGAAAAGGAGAATGAAAATAAGAGGAATGTAGGAAAATCTCTCTCACCTTCATTCTCTCTAACCAGGCTCTGGGCACTTTCACGTCTTTTAAAAGGATATGGCACCATTGTAAAAAGCAATATAAAGATTGTTGAAGTAATGAACTGCTAATCAAAATGTGTTTTACAGAGTAGATTTATTATTTCTATATTCATGATAAGTGTACATCCTGGACATATCTTTTCAAGAGGACAGAAGACAAAAATGACACTTTGTTGATCTTGAGTATAAATAGTTTCAAACTTTGCAAAAGGGTTGGATTCAGAATTATTTTTGCAGAACATTGAAGGAGAATTAGTGCTGCTGTACTCAAGGCTTGGGTTAAGAGTCAAGCTTCCAAGATTTAGTCCATCCCTTCCATGTTCATCTGTGTTGACTTGTCCAGAGTCCTCTTCACTTTTCGCATTTTTGGCTTCTGTCATGTCAAACAAGTTGTTCCTCTCACCCTGCAGGTCTTCGGCATCTCAAGGCTCACTTCTTTGCCATGTTACAAACAACAAACAATCTGTAAGCTCACTTAAGTTCATAGTACCAAGGAATGTAGTTTCATTACCTAGATAATGCAATTTATCTGTTGTCTCAAGTTGGACTTGTATTCTCCCTCTTTTTAATTTGTGAACTCCATAGATAAAGTTCAAGAGAGTGCAATGTGTTAGGTAGGAAACAGGAGGGACAGCTTTTCAAAAACACAATCATCCATAGCTCCTTATAAGCAAGTGGGAGCAAAACATTTTCAAGTCCAGTGAGTAAAAGACCTGCAATGGCTCCACAGATATTGTCTCAGGATCAGAAAGAGAAGTTAGAAGACCTGTATCACTCTGTGTGTTTTTCTATTACCTGGTATACCCTGACTCACCAAAGCTCACGGAGAATTAACTTACTTCCGTTTGTCTCTTTGAAAGACTCCTTTTCTTTCCAAAATTAATTGTATAGAAATAGTAAACATATTTTTTCTTGATTAGTCATACAAACTTGAGCATATTAGTTTGATCACAAAATACTGTCATAGGGCCAAATCCTCCCCTTCATCAAGAACTTAAACAATAATGTGTAAATTGACCACTGACAACCATTTCCCCTTGAGTATGTGAGTTGTGACCATGATGGCATCAGGCTTTGTGTCTCCTCACTCCTCAAAAAAATAATTTTCATTATGTTTTTATTCTTTAGTACAGTAGTCATACTAACAGTAATGGTGAAATACACATTCTTGGAGTGCTCTTCAAAAAAGAATTAGAAAACTTCATTGAGAAGTGATAGTGAAGTGATTGAAAAAATCGGACATGTAATTTCAATGCCCTGCTCTATTACAGTTAGATTTTACTGTTTAGGTTTTTTTGAATACTAACCATGATGCCTTGAAACACTGTGCAAACCGTGGACTGTTGCCTGAGAAATCTGTTTTTTCTTCGTGAGTGAAGAAGTATATGTCCATTTCCAATCTAGTTATTCAAGTTTGCTGAAGATGCAATAGAGTTTAGCAGCTAGAACCACAAACCAGGAGGCAAATGAAAGAAATGTGGTCTTCACTTTGTTGATGAATAAATGAATATCATTTATTTTGAGAAATAGTTTTCATAATCAGGTAACTTCTAAAATGTGAGTTTGAGATATGTGTCAAAAGGAAGTATGAAAGAAGTGACAGGACATCTGAAAAAAGATCAGCATAGTGTGGAGAGGTTAAATTATGTGAAAAAGTATAAAAATGCATTTATGAAATGTATTAGGAGGAAAAAAACAGTCTTTCCCATTCATTACTAAATATGCACACAGTGATGCCAGTGAGTATTTTCTAGGATATGTTAAAAATGTTTTAAGTATAAAAATACCTACTAAAACACGTAGTTCTGTCCTGTGAGTGATGTGAAGCAGAAGAGGTATCCTCCAAGATAAAGCAGTGAATAGAATAGAGTGATTGCCATCTGTTTTAGAGGAAAACTTGAGTCACTGTTAAATAATCAGACATGTATATCTGATGTCTGAACATCTAAAAGGAACTAGCTGATTGTCATCCTAACCAGATTTTAACAAGTTTTTGGAAAGTTGAGGAAATTTCCTGAAGATTGGATGACTGCCAGTAAAATCCCAGCATTTGAACAGAGCAGAAGGGATGACTCAGTAAACTGGTTAGTCAGATGTCAGTCTGGCCAAACTATTGGAACAGTTAATTCAGGACTCTGTCAACAAAGAATTAGAGGCTAAAAATATAATTAATGCTAGTCAACATGTTTGCATGGAAAGTAGGTCTTGTCAAACGTGTTATATTTTTTTTGACAACATTACAGGTCTGGTTGATAAAGACAATGCTGTTGACATAATATACTTGGATTTCTCCAATGAATTTGATTTAGTACCATGACATTTAGATTAAAAATACTTACATTATATGGAATTAACAGAGCACACGTTAGATGGATTAAAACTCCTTGTCTGACAGGTCTTGAAATGGAGTTTTTAATGGAGAGAAATCAATGAGTTGAGTTGTTGCTAATACAGTCTCCAAGGGATTAGAGTCTTAATCCAGCTGTCTTCAGCATTTGTATCAATGAGATAAATCTTTGCCAGTAAAATCTGAAGATGCCACGATGGTTTTTAGATGACCAGTAACGAGTGCAGTAATGAGTGTTTGAAATTGCCTTACCAGAGGTTTGAAATCTAATAAAGTAAGTTCATAAACCAAAGAAAATATGTAACACCCCTCAACAGAAGCTAGGGATCAAATTTATAAAATAGAAAACACGGCAGTGAAAAATAAAAGCAACTGAAAATTAATCTCAAAAGTAAGAATTACAAGGTGATGACTATCTCAATGTGGGATTTTAGTGTGATATTCAAACAAATATGATCTCAGAAAATACCAAAAGGGAAATATCAGGGAAAATATGTAAAATTGTCACTGTGTTATAATTATAGAAATAACAAACGTTTTTCAAATTTACAGACAAAATGACACTTGGAAACAAAAATGGCAATCTTCTCTTTAGAAAATGTCAACACAATATATTAGATATTTCCAAATGTTCTTTCAGCTCTATTGGTCACAAAGATTTATATTGATTTTGACCACACTTCATGAATAACTCACATCCCTCTGGAACTGCGTTTTGTTGTTGGTTTTTTTTTCCTAACAAATGTACTCATTCAAAAAAACAGTCATTCATCTCTGTTCATTACTCAGCATTGGTAGAAAGGCTACTAAATTTCTTGTGGTTGCTTGAAATAAAATGGAGTAAGATAAAAAATGGTTTCTGCAGATGGAAGGCAAGTATTATCAGCTCATATTTGGAGACAAAAAAAGGCTCTACGTGATTTGAGCACTGAGCATGGCTACCGACATATGGAAAACTTGTATAGCAGGGCACTGGGCAGAAATGGGTACTTTAATTTTCCAGGCATAAGTCTAAGAATGGCCAAGAGCTAACACTAAGAGAAATTCAAACTTGAAATTACACCTAGTTTTCTACTAGTGGTAGTTGCACTGTATTGGATCTGCTCATCAGCTGACAGGGCAGATTCCCTGTTATTTGGAATGTTGAAGGCAAGACTAGGTACCTTTCTAAAAAATGTGTGTCTTAATACACTTTCAGGAAAAAAAAAAATCAGACAACAGACTGTATATACAATAGATCATCATTACCTGCCTTTTCATCCATAGAAGCTAGAAATTCATATCAAATCAAAGTAAATCAATCTTATCATTTAAAAAAAAAAAAAAAAAAAAAAAAGAAAAAACCTCATGGAATTCATGGACCTTTTATAAAAAGGTTTGAATTTCATTTTTCATAATTAAATTATAAAGTCACGCTCAGATAATTCAGAATGCTTCAGATTTCTTCTTAAAGGCAAAATAAAGTAATTCCCAACTGAACCTCTGAAACTCCCTCTAGAGTATCAGTGGTGTTAAATTATTATTTTTTTCCCAGCGGACGGCGTAACCCCCCTCTTTCAGCCTGTCAGACCACTGCAAATGCTGCTCTGCCGTGACATGGCCCCCTCTAACCTCAGAGCACTCCTCCATTTTTATTTTGTCTCTCATTTCTGGGGAGTGTCTAGGTTTAATTCCAAGTCATTTTTCTAAATGTATCCATAAGCATATATACTATGCATTCTATGCAGTCATATTATGTGTGCCCAATGCATTTGTATACATTTCTTTCAATTTGAATGCTGGTAAGGAGACACTGATGAGGAATGTGAAGCTCAAGGATAGCCTTGGTTGCAGTGATCATGAAATGGTGGAGTTCAAGATCCTTAGGGCAGTGAGGAGGGCACATAGCAAGCTCACTGCCCTGGACTTCAGGAGAGCAGATTTTGGTCTCTTCAGGGAGTTGCTTGCTAGAGTACCATGGGAGAAAGCCCTGGAGGACAGAAAGGCCCAAGAAAGCTGGTTAATACTCAAGGATCGCCTCCTCCAAGCTCAGGAGCGATGCATCCCAACAAAGAGGAAGTCGGGCAAAAGTGCCAGGAGGCCTGCATGGATGGACAAGGAGCTCCTGGACAAACTGAAGCACAAAAAGGAAGCCCGCAGAGGGTGGAAGGAGGGACAAGTAGCCTGGGAGGAATACAGAGAAATTGTCTGAGCAGCCAGGGATCAGGTTAGGAAAGCTAAAGCCCTGATAGAATTGATTCTGGCCAGGGACGTCAAGGGCAACAAGAAAAGCTTCTATAAGTACATTGGTGATAAAAGGAAGACTAGGGAAAATATGAGCCCTGCCCGGAACGGAATGGGAGACCTGGTTACCCAGGACATGGAGAAGGCTGAGGTATTCAATGACTTTTTTGCCTTGATATTCACCGGCATGTGCTCCAGCCGCACCACCCAAGCCACAGAAGGCAAAGGCAGGGGACTGGGAGAGTGAAGAACTGTCCACTGTAGGAGAAGATCTGGTACAAGACCATCTAAAGAACCTGAAGGCACACAAGTCCATGGGACCTGATGAGATGCATCCATGGGTTCTGAGGGAACTGGAAGATGAATTGGCTAAGCCACTATTCATCATATTTGAAAAGTCATGGAAGCCCAGAGAAGTTCCCACTGACTGGAAAAGGGAAAACATAACCCCAGTTTTTAAAAAGAGAAAAAAGAAAGACCTGGGGAACAACAGGCCAATCAGTCTCACCTCTGTGCCCAGCAAGATCTTGGAGGAGATCCTCCTGGAAACTATGCTAAGGCATATCGAAAATAAGAAGGTGATTAGTGACAGCAAACATGGCTTCACTAAGGGCGAGTCATGCCTGACAAATTTGATGACCTTCTATGATGGCATTACAGCATTGGTGGATAAGGGAAAAGCAACAAATATCATCTACCTGGACTTGTGCAGAGCATTTGGCACTGTCACACATGACATTCTTGTCTAAATTGGAGAGACATGGATTTGAAGGATGGACCACTCAGTGGGTAAGGAATAGACTGGATGGTTGCACTCGAAGTGTTGCAGTCAATGGCTCAATGTCCAAGTGGAAACTGGTGACGAATGGTGTTCCTCAGGAATCGGTAATGGGCCCAGCGTTGTTTAACTTCTTTGTTGGCGTCACAGAGTGTGGGATTGAGTGCACCCTCAGCAAGTTTGCTGA
>NW_009600071.1:47664-47954 GCF_000690535.1 Cariama cristata
CAGCCCAGAAAGCCAACCGTGTCCTGGGCTGCATCCAAAGCAGCATGACCAGCAGGTCGAGGGACGGGATCCTCCCCTTCTGCTCCACTCTGGTGAGAGCCCCCTGCAGTACTGACTTCATCTCTGGGCTCTTCAGCACAAGAAGGAGATGGACCTGTTGGAGTGAGTCCAGAGGAGGCCACGAAGATGGTCCAAGGGTTGGAGCACCTCTGCTGTGAGGACAGGTTGAGAGAGTTGGGGTTGTTCAGCCTGGAGAAGAGAAGGCTCCAGGGAGACCTTAGAGCAGCCTG
>NW_009600071.1:48161-55020 GCF_000690535.1 Cariama cristata
TTCAAGGCCAGGTTGGATGGGGCTTTGAGCAACCTGGTCTGGTGGAAGGTGTCCCTGCCTATGGCAAGGGCAATGGAGCTACGTGATCTTTGAGGTCCCTTCCAACCCAAACCATTCTATGATTCTATGCAGCTCATTACTTTGGTCCCCTGTGCCTGACATGGTAACTTATTTTCTTGCTCCATAAATCAGCAGATTATGTTGATGTAAAGTGATCTACTAAAACACAGCATATTATTTTTTTCTTTTTTTTTTTTTAAATAAGAGACATTTTAATGTAGAAGGATTTGACATGTTGCAGTATCCTATTCCAATATTCTTTCAAATCTAAGTGTTACTGTTACTATATGAACGCATGTAGTGAATACTTGGCAGATAGTTTTTTTCTCCTTTTCCCTATTGTATACATGGTGAATTGTGGACTTGGAAGATGACATTCTTGACAGATAAAACTCCCATCAGAGTCCATGCCTTGTATTAATACATAGTGAAGTTTTGATAGAACTATTGCGAGAAAGAGTCTGTGTGAAAGAATTTTTAGCTGTAAACTACACACAAAATTAGATTGACAATTACCCAAATAAATCTTAATTCAGTATAGATTTAAATATCTATGTACTCCCAAGATGGCTTAGTAAATCTGAGAAGCAAGGTGCTTTTCTGTCCTATCCCTGTTTTCATACTGTCATATATAATAGTGTGTTCTGGTGAAAATCAAGACAATTTATCAAAAATGATGTATATTAGCCATTTACAATTCTTCCTTTCTGATGGTATTTTATAGTATTCTTCGGCTGTTAGGAGCTTGGCTGGTCCATCTGCAAAACAAAATGTCAAACGGTAAGACAGAGACAAGTTACTGCTTGTGAAAAGTTCCCGAAAAGTCTGTGGATAAGATCAAATCTTCTGAAAGTTCTTAAGGAAGTTTGAATTTTAAGAGCAGGAGGACTTGATGGGTTTTTTTTTTTCTTTTTCTTCCCATACTTGGGGAGAGCCAG
Source organism: Cariama cristata (assembly GCF_000690535.1). NCBI lineage: Eukaryota > Metazoa > Chordata > Aves > Cariamiformes > Cariamidae > Cariama > Cariama cristata. Next base: position 49,160 of record NW_009600071.1, read on the forward strand.
TTTTATGACACACGAGGCTATTTCACATCTGCAGTGCAAATGCTGTCATCTTCCAGTGATGCTTCCATCTTGGGCAGGACTACGCTCTGAGGCACAATTTTACTGCTGCCACGGCTGTCTGTGGCAGTGATAGTCTTGGTAGTTTCCATTGCAGGTTACATTATTTCTTGAAAACTGAACTCATTGCACAGTTTGTGAGAAAAGACCCATGGTGCCTGACTGAATCTGTCTTTCCAAGTGAACAAACCATTCGCTTATCTATGGGTATATACCTTACTGAGCATCTGAGACAAAACCTGACCCTTCTCTCCCAGTCATAGGATTTCCAATACACTTTGGCTGTAAGCTACATTTTAGAGGGATGGTGCAGATGTTTGTTGTTGGAGGCAGTGATAATGGAAACTTCTACTGATAGCTAAGCACTTCCTTGATGCTTTCCATTCCCAGTGCAGTGTGTGATCTGGCCTGGGCATAGCCCAAGTTACTGTTGTTCTGCTTTAGCCACTTTTAAAAGTGTTGTTCAGTTTAACTAATAACTTCCTATGCAATAGCTCTGTCTTTCCTTTTATTTTGTGACCATCAAGTGGATGTTCTCCAGCTTAACACCAGCTTTTTGATCTCAAAAATTCGCTTTGCTTTGTGTCCAGAGCTGGACTGGTGCAGTGCATAGGAAAGTAAGACAGGGGTGAGCAAGAGCTTAATGCAAGGCTCTGCTCTGACTACTGAAGTTAGCTGGAACTCCTCCTTTTAAAGCAAGTTCTGAGTCAAAAAAAAAGGAAAAATTAATTTTCCCATTAATTACCACAGAGACCAGAGTCCATATCAGTTAGGCAAGAACATTTCCCATTGAAATTAATAAATGTTTTTGAGAAGTGAGGAAAACATACCTGGTACCCAGTCTAACTTGTATATGAGAGCTAGGATACGTGTGTACCTTTGTGTTAATACTATTCTGTGGTTTTTTTGGTTTCAAAAAAATTTCCCTAGCAAGGACAAGGATCACCACATGATACCATGTGCGCTATGTTACACAATGATGATCTACCCCCAAGAAATAACATAGGATTGGAAATTATGAAAAGGGTACGCCAAGTTAACAACCGCTGTGCGTGCATAATAACGTGGCTGTGAGTTTCCAAATAGATACCTGGGAAAAAAAAAAAATGATAGATGCATGTTGATTTATTGAACAGGTTGTCCAGCCTATGTGTAAAATCTTTGTGACAGCAGAGTACATCATGGCATCCTGCAGCTATCCCTCGGCTTACTCATCACCTACTGGGAAATGCACTGTCCTTGTTCATTACTGCCTCCTCTTTCCAGCGATATACATTTGCAAGTTGTCTTCTTTTGTAAAAAAAAATCAGGCATGAAATCCTTTGTCAGGTTTATTCCCTTGAATATAACTTAATATATTCTTCCTTTGCACGTGCTTTGAGCTGTTTTCTCTCCTCTGTGCACCGTAGCAGCTGTGTGCAAGCATTCAAAACTTGAAGTCAGGAATGTATCTTTTTCTGATAATGGATTTCTTTGCTGGCTAAATAAGGATGCTGTAGGCTGTAAACACAGTATAGCCAAAAAATGTTCCCTTCTGCTTAAAAGGCCTTCTCATGGCAAAACAGGTGTCCCTGACCAAACTTATCTAATTTGCTTCATCTGACAAAGAGAAAACTAACAACAATTAAACAGTCAGGCCTTAGCATCAGAAGGGTATCTCCAGATCTGCTGAAAGCTTTGCTAAAAGTGATTTCATTCAAAACAAGATTAGAAAAAAAGAATGAAAGTGCCTTTCAGCCAGATGGAAATGTATTTTGGAAATGTCTGTTTATAACAATATTTTCCCAGTTTTCATAGGCTTTCATCATCTGTTTATTTTGTTGTCTGAAAACCTTTGAAAGAAAATGTTTTCACAAATGTGAAAACTTTCCATCTCTAGTTTTCCTTGTATTTCAAAAATAAAAAATTAAAAACAAAAACAAAACCAAAAAAGAGTTATTCCTCCTGTGATCTAGATATTTTCCTCATCCTTAAATCACTTCCATTGAGCCCAGCTCTCTATGGACTTCGGAACAAGTTCATTCCTATCACAAGGAACTGAAGAGGACGAGGATTATTGGAGAAAAAAAGACAAAATGGAGAGAAAAAGGACTGTAATACTTCATAAAGCAAGCAGAAAATCAATTTGTTTGCCCATGGCTACCTCCCACATCCTCAGTCAGCCGCTTCCCAGGACTTGGGGGCTCCCGTACAATCCGAGTGGCCTTACTACGACGTATGTGCACAAGTCTAACAACTCACAAAATCTCTGTTCATCTCCTCCATCCCCAGGCAGATGCATGGGAGTAGTTGGAAGATGTAGAAAGCACAACAAGTGTAATACTACAAATAGGAGCTAAAGTCACAGCACAGCTGCAGTTTATCTGCACGGTAGTGCAGAGTTCCTCATGCAGATCTCCTGCTGAAGAGCAGGATGTTTTCCTCATACCATGGACCATGCCCAGAGTAATGTCCTCAACATGGTCTAAAGACACTCATGAAAACAGTTGCATTATAGGTGTGGACCAATTGCCCATGAAAGGAGCAGGAACTCAACACCCAGACCACAGCAGACAGCTCACTTCAGTCCTTCACTACTGTTGAAGTGATGTCTAGTGCTTTAACACGGAGTCCCTTTTTTTCCCAGGCAAGGGAAAAGCAACAGATTAGTCCTGTGAGTTCAAAGTAAAGATGCTTGTTGAATAGGCTCAGTCTTTGCTTCCCTCTTCAGTTACAGCAGCAGGATTTACGATAACATGGATGCAGTGAAGACCATACAGAGTTTCAACTCATCTTACATTTTCTAGAAAGCAAAATTTACCTTCCTACCAGAAACCATCTTACATTTTCAAATTATTGATAGTGTAACTGGTTATATAGCGGGGATTTTTTATCTAGTCTTCATGTGCAGGACTATCTTAAACTTACATAGTCCATAATGTCTGTGTTGAGAGGTAGGCAGAAAACGTGTGAGACTCATCACCCTTCTACTTCTGTACATATTTATACTCTGTTCTGCATATGGCTCCGGCCAGAGGAAAGATCGTATTTGCTTTCACTAGGAATGCTATAAAGTCTCTGAAGACTTAACTATCTAAAATTCCATTATATCACCAGGGTCTTAATTAAATTGCCCATTCATACGCATTTGAGATGCCCTTCCCATCCGGTCTCCAGCTACCACTTTAGAAGAGTATGGTCTTCTTATTGGTCCCACATTGTATGTGCCAGTTCTGTGAGGATCTCTTAGCTACCCTGGGACACTTCAGATGGTACGAGGCACTAGACAAGGCTGGACGTCTGGCTGATGCAGTCAGTAGAGCCTACAGAGTTGGTCGCCTCTAACCTGGGTTGGACTTCAGTATAAGCAAGTTGAAAAGTGCCCCGTATCTCCATTAACTATAAAGAAGTCTAATGGGACATCTATATGCATGTGTCTTCATCAGAGAACTGCAGGGACTGTGTGCTGCCTCCGCCCTCTTTCGTTTTAGGTCAAGAACAGAGTGAAAGAAAGCAAGGGGGATCCCTTGTAACCATAGCTAAAGTAGATTCAAGTTTCTAAATTTATACTCGCAGTCACCAAATGCTGCTCTTTTAAGTTGCTTTGTTTAGAGATCTGCTGCAGTTTTGCATGCATAACCTAAGTGCATATCAATACCAACTTTGCTCTGTATGCTGATATGTCTGACCTTGGTGTCCAGGAAGGTTATGGAGCAGATCACCTTGAGTGCGATCACACAGCATGTATGGAACAACCAGGTCATCAGGCCCAGTCAGCATGGGTTTGTGAAAGGCAAGTCCTGCTTGACTAACCTGATCTCCTTCTATGACAAGGTGACCCACTTAGCAGATGAAGGAAAGGCTGTGCGCATGGTGTACCTGGATGTTAGTAAAACTTTTGACACCCTTTCCCACAGCATTCTCCTGGAGAAACTGGCAGCTCATGGCTTGGACAGGTGTACTTTTTGCTGAGTGAACAACTTGATGGATGGCGGGGTCCAAAAAGTGGTGGTGAATGGAGTTAAATCCAGTTGGCGGTCGGTCGCAAGTGGTGTTCCCCGGGGCTTGGTATTGGTGCAAGTTCTGTTTAATATCTTTATCTATGATCTGGGTGAGGGGATCACCCTGAGTCAGTTTGCAGACAGCACCATGTTGGGTGGGAGTGTTGATCTGCTGGAGGGTAGGAAGGCTCTGCAGAGGAATCTGGCCAGGCTGGATCGATGGGCCAAGACCAATTGTATGAGTTTCAACAAGACCAAGTGCCGGGTCCTGCGCTTGGGTCACAACAACCCCATGCAACGCTGCAGGTTTGGGGAAGAGTGGCTGGAAGTTTGCCTGGTGAAGAAATATCTGGGGGCATTGGTCAACATTTGACTGAACATGAGCCAGCAGTGTACCCAGGTGGCCAAGAAGGTCAATGGCATCCTGGCCTGTATCAGAAATAACATAGCCAGCAGGACCAGGGCAGTGATCATCTCCCTGTACTCAGCGCTGGTGAGGCTGCACCTTGAGTGCAGTGTGCATTTCTGGGCCCCGCACGACAAGAAAGACTTTGAGGTGCTGGACTGAGTCCAGAGAAGGGCAACGAAGGTGGTGAAGGACCTGGAACACAAGTCTGATGGGGAACGGCTGAGGGAGCTGAGGGTGTTTAACCTGAAGAAGAGGAGACTGAGGGGAGACTGATCACTGTCTACAATGACCTGAAACGAGGGTGTAGCCAGGTGGGGATTGGTCTCTTCTTCCAAGTAAAAAATGATAGGACAAGAGGAAATGGCCTCAAGTTGCACCAGGGGAAGTTTAGATTGGATATTAGGAAGAATTTCTTCACCAAAAGGGTTGTCAGGAGTTGGAACAGGCTGGCCAGGGAAGTGATGGAGGCATCATCCCTGGAGGGATTTTAAAGGCATGTAGACATGGTGTTTAAGGAGGTGGTTTAGTGGTGGGCTCGGCAGTGTTAGGTTTATGGTTGGACTCGATGATCTTAAAGGTCTTTTCCAACCTAAATGATTCCATGATTCTGTGATTTGTTGTTTTGTGACAGTATATCTATCATCCCAAAATATGAAACCCTTCAATTTGATTAAACAAATGGTCTTTCTAAGAACTCTGAAATTCTTTCAGCTGCTAAACCCTTACATCCAGAGCTCTCTTTCACTTCGCAATCCCTGTTCCTGCATTCATGACCAAGGTTGAACCAAATGATGGAAGTTAGACTACGTTTGTAACAGGATTAATGGAGTTTTTAATGGATAATTTATGGCTGATCAAATGCATTCTGATGGGATGCTGAACCAAAATGTTCTAGCAGACACATTTACAAGAAAATAATAATGACAAAAACCTTTCATTTCCATTTATAATATACCTTTGCTTGACCTTAATTCAGTTAGTTTATGCAATATTCATAGCAGCAAAAAATCTTTCCTATATCTTTTTTAAATAGTTCCACTGTAAGCCTATGTGGATAGTAAAAGGAAATAGTAATAATGAATAGAGTCTTTTGAAATATTCATAGGGAAATTCAAAGGGCTCAGAATGTGATCTTTTTCCATTGCTTCAATTTTGCAGAATTGTTCTGGTTTGGTAGAATTTCCTGTTATATATCACATTTTTTTCATTTAAAAAGTAAGAAAACTTCCATTCTCATCTCTGTTTTTTGAACATAAGTTGATCATGATCAGTTTTAACATCACAACATAATAAGCATGACTCTAAGTACACAATGTTTTATTTCATGGTAAGTCATAAAAACAGGTATTCTACAGATGCAGGACTTACCAGTCTGAAATTGCAGTTTAGGAATATGCTTATTTCTATGCAAAAAA
>NW_009600071.1:55051-75088 GCF_000690535.1 Cariama cristata
AAAAAAAAAAAAAAAAAAAAAAAAAAAAAACCTTACATAAAAGCTAGAGTTTGCAGAGTCCCTACAAACACATTGTAAACATTTTGGGTTATATAGAATCTAAGTCAACTTTTCATTGTTAAACAAGTCATAGTATTTTATTAATATCCTCAATTTTATTTAAATGATTGCAGCCTAGAAGTCTGAAAATGAGACAGTTTACATCAACTGAAAATCTGGCCTCAAGCCTTTGATAAACATCATATATTCTTCAGTTAACCTAATCTTTGCTATATTGGTATTTAGAGTGTGATTATGACCACAATGCTGAGTATGGCCAACTCTATGAGGAGTAATGAGTTTGCAAGGCGGACACTTTCCCCAGTTCTCTATTTTGCAGAGAGGGTAAGTTCAAAATGGTGGTGGTTTTGTAAGGTTGTTGTCATTATGAGGTAAGTCATAATTGGATGTAGATACAGAGCTAAGAATCTTACATTCTTATCATCTTCCTATATAGTAAGCTTATCATATTAGAGAACTCTCTGCACAGTCCATCTGTCAGTCTCCTGAAAACTTTGGCTGGCTTTAGACAAAAGAGAAAAAACACATGTGCTTCGAGGAAAATCAAATTTCTAAAAAAATCGGTGAAAATCGAGGCCTAGAGAAATAAAAAAAGACCTAAATTCTTGCCCTTTTCAGGGTAGAAGAAAGCAGACCCCAGTGACTACACAGCTGGCATTACCTGTACCCACGTTGACACATGGTCATGTCATGTCTCTTTAACTGGCCACCCCAGGATCTGGTTCTTGCAGGGGGAACGGGGCCTCTGGAAAAGTGTGAGAAGTTGAATTACAGATAGGTAGGGAAAATTTAGGGGATAATCTACCTGACTCCACAGGAAACTGAACTCATGCTGCTCATGAAACAAGTTGTTGGCTGAAAGTTTCCATTGGAGGAAAGAGTAGTCCTTGGCAGTCCTGCTCCCCTGGAGCCTGGCTTACTACATCCCAGCTATCAGAGCAAGCCCTGGGAAAAAGAGTCTTTGTTTTGATTTTTGCAGATTTTTAATTAAAGTGTTTATCATTCCACAGGAGATAAGAAGACATACAAGGCATTTTTTTTTTCCCCTTATTCTTATTTATTTTTCTTCAGTGCTTCCTCCCTTGTGAATAGCACCACTTCAAGTGAAATAAAATTCCCCCCTTGGTCAAACACACTGGAATTTTGTTGGAAACAAAGCATCTGAGGTTGTTTCCATCTTACTTCTTTCTCTCTAAATGGTTCGCCCATACACTTTAGGAAGGCAATCCCTTTCATGTCGCATAGCACATCCTCACTGGCAGCTACAGTGTGTGCACTTTATTAGAGCATTTTTTCCCCCTAGATATAATGGCACCAATTAAATTACCTTGCAGCCTGACCTTAATCTGGCAGGAATGATTATTCCATGAAACAGTTAGGGCTCTAATTGACATGAAGTGCCTGCAAAATATGTCTTTTGCAGCAGACCCTGTCAAAGTCACATTGATATGCTAATACCTATAGCTGGCAGAATCACTTCATAAAGAGAGACACTGAAAATTGAATTATTTCAGTTTCAGTACCTAGGAATCTAGTGATCTGTCTGTATATGTAACTAAGTAGGTGCAGTACTTTATATGGGTAAACAGCTGTACTAGGGCGTTGCCATGGAAACTGCTTGACTCATGACAATTGTGTTAGTGATGAAGTCATTAGTGGTGTGAAATGTACTTTGAGGTTGTCAAGTGTACACTCCAGGAATATTTCAACAGTATTAGTGGAGCCTTTTCATTTGCATAATTTAAGCTTTCACATATGATCTTGTTATGGTGCGGGAAAATGGCATGCCACAGCCATGGCGTGGCTGTGCTCAACGCGGGAGGATTGCTCTTATGTGGTTCTGCACTGAAATGCAACTGGTTCTTAGGCACAGAATAAAGCTCTCTTTACAACTGAACCTTCCTTTCCTTGTCTTTTCTTTTTTTTTTCTTTTTTTTTCTTTTTTTTTTTAAATAAAAAATGTTTTGAGGCATAGCATTGTTCAAAGCATGAACTGCTTAAACTTTTATGGTGCCAAGTTGACTTTGAAGGTCTGGACCTCTGTTGTTTCTTTTTTCTACGATAGCTCCAGATTTACTCCAGAGAAACCACAAGTAGGTTCAGGATCATAGGAGTCTACTTTTTCCTCATCTTAGCTTTTCACTATTTATTGCAGTTAGTGTGATTTCCTATGCTATAAAGCTGAATGATGAATCCCAGGACTTTTCTTGAAGTCATATGTCTTTTCTTCTGCTTCTAAGTGTTTCAGACTATGGAAAGCTTTTTTTTCCCGCTGGCAGGGGAATACAAAAAAGACCTTAGCAGATCTTTGACAAGCTGTCTGAAGGGACTCCTCTAGTTTTTATGTACCCTCTGGCAGTAGGGTGCCAGCTAATGCTGCGATGTTTATTCCTTTATGTGTTCTGCCCTCCTTGTGGGCTGTCCCTGAGCAGGCAGGCAGGGAGGGAGCAAAGCTCACAGGTCTGCTTGCTGAAGGCACATCATCTCTGTTATGGTAGTCACCTATCAGACCCATTTCCAAAGAAATACTAATGATTCCCTGGGTTACATGGCTTAAAATTCAATTTCCAAAAAAATTAGAGTACCTATTTAGTCTGCACGTACATGTATAAACACACACATTCAGATGCAAAAGGTGTCACCAGTAGCAGGTGATCAATGCAAGAGCTCAAGATTGTCATCAAGATAAGTTAGCAGCCTGCTAACGCTAGACCTTGTGAGTTGATCTTGTTTCTTTACAGTGTCTGATCTATTGAAATGCAATCTAATGCTGTATGTTCACTCTATATGTTCAGCCTAATACTGTATAATCACCAGCCTCTTATGTATTAATTACAGCTTAGCTTTACAATTGGGATGAGCAGAAAAGTAAGCATGAAATCAAAGCTGGATTTGATTAGCATACTTTGACAGGATCTTTACTAGTCAAGGGTACCTTTAATATTGTATTTAAAGTCTGTGTATCTGTGTGTGAGGTGGAGGGAGAGACATTTTAGCAGACTCTGGTGGCATAATAGCAAACTATTGCAATTTATCACCAGTTTGAAGAGATTTGAGCTATTCGTAGAGTTCAATAGCTTTCTGATTCAATTTGTTTTCCTGTCCAGTGTCTTCTGTTTCATCTGAAAAAAAAAATAATCTGCTTTTCCCTTTAGAAACAGAATTTTTTTTTATACTGAGAAAATTCTTTCTGAAAATTTAAGATGACCTATTGGTGTGAGTAGGCTAATGGAAAAGTAAATAGAACAAGAAGACGAGACTCTCGTAGTTTGACACAACCACTCCAAATTAAGGAAAAAGATTATACATCAAACTTCATGTTGAAATCCTGGATTTCTTTCAAACCTAGTTCATGAAGCCAGATTTCACACATTCTTAGTTGTTTTGTTTTGTTTTTTTTTCCTAATCCACTGACGCCTTAGAAGTTTAATATTTTGGACTGGCTAATTTTTTTTTTTACATGGCTAATCCCTAAATTAACTTCCTTCTATCACAACATGGCAAAGCTGAAAACATCCCCCAAGAGCTGGCTGGAGAAATCAAAAATATTTTCATAATAAACTGTGAACAAAAAAAGGTGCAATTTTGGCATTATTCCTTCCATGATTCTGCCATATGCTTTCTGTGACAAATTGTCTACCTTATTTTTTTAGCAGCAACAACAACACAGTCAGAATTTCTTAAGTTAGTCTTCGGGGTCCTATACCAACACAAGCACTTAGCTCAGTTTAAGAGCATGAGCTAGATCTTTTGGTACAGGAAGGCCACACCTCATCCCTAAAGGCAGTTTAAAAACTTGAAAACTTCTGTGCGGGGATACGTGGTTTACAGAGAGCTGCTATGAATGGCCAGACTCCAAATCTGCTGTCATGGGAAGGAGATCCTAGCAGTCCATGGTGCCTCACACAAACAGGGAAGGCCTCCAAGCTATCAAGACCCCATCATTAGGATAAGATGATCAGGAGATTGAAGAGGCACTTGCCTGGCTCAAAAGTGGCTGTAAACCATATTTATCCTCTGTGTGTTTGAAATTGCATTGGATATGTTTTAGTTTATGTCTGAGTTGTGGCTGGTCCTAGTAAGGTTTTCATTATGGAAGACTGCATATGAAACATCAAAGTCCTTCTTAGGTCTCAATTTCTTGGAGACAAGGACAGCCCCATATTCATTGCCTGTGCAGGGCCTGGCTACTGAAATTCATTGTCATCGTTACTGGGTAAAACTGATTTATTTATTTTTCAAGTCATATCCTGAATTGAAGAACTGGAATTAAAAAAAAGCAGATTTGAACATCTTCTACTGTCCATCTAGCCTTTCAGATGGATTGAGTAAGTTATCAGGAGGTCTTTTCCATCATAGAAACCTGTGAAAAACTCTGATGCAAACCAGGGAACAATTCGGTGCTAATTTTGTGTAGCTAACACATCTGATGTGAATTGAACCTTCACTGCGGTGGCTGCTCCTTACAGAGACACATTGGTATCTGCTGCAGCTTCTTGCTGGCATAGGTTCACTCAGGCAGCATCATCCTTTGAGTCACATTTTTGCCTTAGAGACGTAACTGTAAAACTCATGCAACCAGTCAAAGACTTTCTTGCTTTCTGGATAGCTCTGTGGCAAGGGAGGATTTAGAGACTGTGGCTCTGGTCTCTTCTATCTATAATTGGCATTTCTTGCAAAAGTTTTGCAACATTTTAATTCGTTCTTGCCCAAATACACTGTTGTTTTTTCAGGCCATTTTGAATCTGGCTTTGATTTAGCACAGCGACAAACCAGCACGCAGCAAAGAGGAGAGACGATGTGTAAAAAGGAGAGAGATTATGTTGTGATGGACGAATAAGGGAATCACTCCAAACTAAAGACTTCAGGAAGATACAAAATGACAGTTTTGGCAGGTTTTTTTTAGGCTTCCCCGTCAATGAAAGCCTGATGGGTGAGTGGAAGTGAGCAGAGAGAAGCTTGATCATCTTTGTTCAACCCTCCAGAGGACAGCTCCCTGCAGCACCGGTGTGGTTTTTTCTCCCTAGAAGAAGCAGCAGCAGAATGTTAACAAGCTTCATTTTCTGTTCCCAACAACTAGGAAGCGACCTTTGACCACTTCCCTGGCTGTTTGTGTTCTTGATGCTGATAGAGCCAGATTTTCACAAGACAGACCTGGGTAATTTTCATGGCAGCAACGCTGTTGCAAACCAATTAGCAAGCCAGCTTGATAGGGTAAGGTTGTGGTGATGCCCATGGCTACTTTAATAAAGTTTCTTGTGTATCAGTATGATATTATTGATTTTTCTCCCTTTGGACCAAAAGACTAAAGTTCAAGCTCTGTAGCAGATAAAGTGAAAACTGTGGAGATTCCATACCATGTATACTAATTTAACCTTTTGGAAAAAAAAAAAAAAAGGTTATTTTATGCAGGCTTTCTTTTGCTTTTGTACACACTATTTAATATTAAGGCAAATAAAACTGTGGCTGCACTGATGATTCTGCTGGCCTAAAGGTCACCATGTATTACAAATCGAGTCACCAGCAGAGAGCTAGGCACTGTGCAGAGACACATAGGAAAACATGATTCCCACATGCAGAGGTAGACAGGGCAGGCATCAGAGGCAAAGGGATGCTGGAAGTACAAAAGCAATGAAACTGAGGGCCCCTGTGGAAGTTATCACTGCTTAATGAATTCCTGCCCATCAGTTAAGCCAGAATAGACATTGTGTGAGGTCTTAGCCCACTGAGAGGTGGATTTAAGCCACTTTGCCACCTTGTTGGCTTAGATCTCTTCCTTGGAGATATTCAGCACTAGGCTGCAAGAATGGTGTTACAAGAGGAGTCATCCCAGCTGCACGAGGCGGAGAGACTGCACTATATCGTTGTCATTTAAGGTAGTTGCTTGTCTGATTTTGCTGGAAAACTACTGGAAGTTGGCACTGGCTGAGCAGGGGAGGGGAGAGCATAACATGCAAGAGTCCTCTCCCCCATGTAAGCCAGCAACACCCTGAGCAGCAACAAGGCTAGCCCTTATTTCTGATTCTGGATTTCTGTGTCAGCTCTGCGTGGACTCAAGTTTCTGCCTATCCACAGGCTATTCTGTCCTACCAAGCCCAAACATTCAAAAGTGGTGAACCAAACTCCACAAATTTTGAGAAAAATGGAGAGAACAATAACAAGGGATTTTATTTTCTTTGCCTTTTGTGGGATTGGAGGGTTTAAGACAGCCCTTTGTCTTCATGTTTAATCTCCTTTTAGGAACACCAAGTCTATAATATAGTTTAAAGAGAGAAAGAAAGAAGAGACGGAAGCTTTGCTGTGATGTAGTGTTCTCATGACAGTTTGTGGGCTCCCTCCCAAAACAAGCCGAACCCCAAACCACATTTTCCTTCACTTTTCAGTTGCAGGAATCCAAAGGAATCCAAAAAGATGCTTGCTTTGGACAAACAGGAGCATTTTGTTTTAACGTGATCCATTTATTTTTTATCCTGCTGTCTGAAAACTCACTTGCCTGAGCTCTTTTCTAAGGAATTGAATTAATCCTGTGTTCTAATGAGTGTTCCAGTAGGTAACTGGTTGGCAAAGTGTCAGTTTTACATTCTGCAAGGTACAGTATGCAATGCTTAATGCCATTAATAATAATCATGAACTCTCTGGATTTGGTTAATTCCTATAAGATATTGGTTCCATAAACAAAAGTCAAATTGACAGCTGCTGAATAATCCTACTCTCTCTATTTCATTCTACTTTGTGGCTGTTTGCTGTGGATAACTTTCTCAAATTTTGAATATAAAACGCCTCTTAATGTGAATAAAGTCATAAATTTGTATCAAACATAGTCTTGTGTTTGCCTCTGCTGCTTTAAGTTCAGGATCGTCAAAAGGAGTAAGTTGACTTCACTGACTTAATTTTAGCTATGTTGAAAGTACAACGTGAGAAGCAGCTTCTGGACTGTCCCCAGTCTATGCATTTGATGGGAGGCTGCCATTTGCAAAAGGCAGTGGAGGTCTCATTTCTTCTATGAGAGAGCGAGAAGGATTTTATAGCCTGTGGTATTTTGGTGAAAGGATTGCACACTGCTTATGACATGCCACAGAGCTGTCTCTGAAACGAGCCATGCTACCCTAGCAATGCAGGAAAAACAGACAGATGTCATTTATTCCATCTCCATTACTTGCATGCAGTATGAGACCTGCCTGTCCAGCTGAAATTTATGGGAAATGCAGTATTCAGCTGCTGCTTATGAAATAGCAAATCGTATGCCATCTGCATGTAAATCTATGTAGGCAATACGCTTTTATATCGCACTCCTCCACTGAGGGTACATGAACTACGAGAAAGGCAGCTTCTTTTGTATTTTATTGACCACACTGGTGAGGTAGTATATGAGATGTCATGTTAGGTACCCCTCACTCTAGATTTATTCTTTTGGTTTACAATCTCATCTCAGCTCCCGAGATAGCCAGGAATCAGTGTACTTGGCACAGGGTGAGGTCTCAGAGTAAAATGGGACACTGCTCAGCTCAACTTTGTTCTTTTCCTTGAACTTAATTTCTTCAAAGAAAAATCATCTGCTTCTGCACCAAGAACAAAAAGGAAGTAAGTTTCCTGTCCATCACTTTAAATCTGACACTGTGCACAGGAACAAGTTTTGTTTTCAGGAATATTCCTCCATGCTGGGATACATTCTGGTGTCGGGTGGCTGATCTGCTAAACCTCTCCAAAGAAAGCTCAGGGGGCTCTGACGAAATATAGCATATCCTGAAATGATGTTGAGAAGTCTTTATTTTTCAGGCTTCTCCTTTCCTCTGTTTCCAAGCATGGCACCAACATTTTACAGATGTTCTTGAACTGTTAAAACACATATAAAACTGTACTTGAACCACCTACAAATGGGAAAAGGAAATGCTTGGAGCTGCAAGAAGAGAAAATGGCTATGGCTTTTCACAAACACAACACAAACGTGTGGTGGCATTTGCTGACTATTGATATTCTCATAGTTAATGAATTTAGAGGGTGCACAAGGACAGTGCAAATCCACGAAGGCAAGACTTGCTTCATAAGATCGCAACCAGCAGCCATGACACGAACAACCATTTACCCAGAGCACCACCTTTTGGTGCAGGTGCTGTTTGCAATGAATATGACAGTAGCATACACATGTGAGAGAGACTAAACAGGAGGCAGAGGCACAAGTCTTCCTTCTTTCTCCAGTGTCACAGTATTCAGCTATACAGAATAGTTATTTGGGTGTAATGAAAATGAATGCACCAACATTTGACAGGGATCTGGGCTCACTGCTGGTTAGTCCTTACAGGACAGCAATGCTTAGACACTAGGAGAGAAATTAAGAGTGATCTCATCATCCTGTGCTGATTTCAAGCTGTTGGTGGACATGCCAGGCGAGTGCTTACCAAGAGCCATTCGTCCTTCCAAGGTCCTGGGAAGTCAGCACAAAGACATTAAAGGGCCCAGGAATGGTACAGAAGGCCACTTGAGACTGATGAAACTATTTGTGATCCGTCATCCATCTTGTGCAAACAGTTGCTGTGAGGTGTTTGGACCTTTACTGGCTGGGTTACTTTGACTAGCAGAAAATTCAAATGGAGCATCCAAATTACTAACAGCTTAAGCAAAAGCCAAGGAAAGGTTTGCCTTTAGCAGCACATATGTGACTTAGCTGTGTCAAAGGGCAAATACTGTCTGGACTGGCTCATTTCTCCTTGATCTGCTATAAGCACCTGCAGGTCTTTTAGAAAATATAAGAGAATGTATTTTTAAGTTTGTGGATCCTCCTCTTCCATCACCACCAAATGATAGGACAAGCTAGACAAGTGCAAAAAAAAATGCCTGCCAATGATAGGGAGAATAGGGAGCTGTTTGTGAGATCTACTAGAGATGGTGAATGTCAACATATTGGTTCCTTTTATATTGTTGCCTTTTATTTTGCAAATTTCTCCAAGGCAAATAATCAAAACAGAAAGCAGTTTAACTTTCCAAGTCATAAAAAGAGCATAGATATATAGATAGCTTAGTCATTTTGCCAAGGCATGAAGCCTTCTATCAGTCTGGATTGAAGAGAATAATCGCGCAATGTATGGACTCACGCCAGGAGGCTGATGCTACCAAAGCTGCAGTTATGTGTGGCACAGAAAGACAGATGACGTATGAGATTTACAGCGAGGGTGCTGATGAAGTGTTTTCAGTCTGGTGCTCTACTCTGCAAGATTTAGTATGGGATGTATAGGATTGTCTTTGGGAATTTGGATATCCCAGCACCTGAGATCACAGTGAATAAAGGAAAAAGGCAACAGGAAATAAAAAAAATAAGAGCACCCCTTCCCCTCTCTCTCCCAAAATTGGTCAAATGTCTGAGCATTTCTGGGATGGAATTGTTCTGCAGATCTCAAGTGTAAATTTCCTGGCATGTCCTGGACAACTTTTTTGTTTTGATGGTATTTCCAGGCCAAGTTTGCATGCTACCTGTGAATTCTCCTGACTGTTCCCATGACTGAGTATGTTGGATGGGTGAAGCAACATAGGAAAGACAAAGGTATCACACTGCGTCAGCGAGGCAGGGCTCGTAACCTAGAAATCTTGGTTCCTTCCTTTGAAACTACATGAGCCCACAAACTATTTCCTCTCTGTCTCTAAAATTTCCCTTCTTTGTCCAGAAAATAAACATACTAGAATATCTTGAAAGCTTTTAGTGTTGTAAAACTTTGCTATTGCTCACAAGAAATTCCTTGTGAATTCTCTCCTTCTTCCTTGTGCATCTTACCAGACAAGTTTCTTTGTCCACACCAAGGGCTGATTTTACATGTGTCCATTAATGCTGCTCAAACCACCAGCCAGAGAGAGAGGTCCAGCGAACATCTGCGAAGGCAAGTCCTTTTATCAGATTTTGTGTTGGCAGGACACCTACCTACTGCCCCTTTTGATATAAGAATAATAATAGCATATTGATCTATTTTAGCACTGGCATTGTGCTATGTAATCGTACAGGTTGTACAGAAGGGAGCAATCCCTGGACAGACATTACATCCTGGTGAACAGAGGAAGCATGGGCTGTTCTGTATCGAGAGCGGAACATGTATAAATCATGGGAACCCATATGAAATTAAACGGCTGACCTCTGAACAGTTCAGAGACACAGTTCCCAGGCCCTGCCAATCCACCAAGATGGATTTCTGAGCTGTCACTCGAGTCCTTTGAAAACAACCTCTTTGACAGTTAAAACGAATTGGCAGAGGAGACATATGGGGAGTGTAGCTTCCAGATTGATGAGGTATTTGAAAGAGAGCAAGTTACACATGTAGGTTACTTATAATGCCTTGCAACTCCATGACTGACTCACATTTCTTGCCTTCAGCTTCACAGAATGCACAAGATTTGGGGGTTTGTTTTTTCACTTTGGAAATCCCTAAACTGAAACACTAATTATGCAGACATAATCATGAAAGGATGTAAGTGTGAGCTCCGTAAGAACATATCAAGACACAAAGCAAGTTTCCCTTTTCCCCAGAAAGATCCTGCCTTAGTTTGCTGTCAATGCAAATTCTGTTGACTGTCTCTTAGGTGTCATTGACTGAACAAGACAGGTTTGGTTTTTTTGTTTGGTTTGGGTTTTTTTATTTTAAAAAACAAAAGGTCCCTTTGTACCTCAAGCAGATTAAAACTGAGCTCTCAATACTGGACATTAAGGAAAATGATCCATAACCTCTAAGGATAGAAATCCTTGTGACCTTCCTGCCTTCACACATGGGTTGACATGATATTATAGCTTGTCTTTCCAGAGCTGTAAGGCAGTTTTCATTCTGACTTTGGCACTTGTAAGATTTGGAGCAGCAGGCAACCATACCCCACAGGAGAAGCAGTACCCAGTCCTGCCTCCTGCGATGTACCGACAGTATGAGTTTCTATTAACACTTTGGACTTTATTAATTCTGTATTGTTACATGCAGGATATATAAAACTAGTGATACAAAGCTCTTTCAGGGTCAGAACAGAGCAAATGGTCTGCATGGCAACATGGCCTTCAAGTGTTTGTTGTCCTGGGGCTCTTCTCTCTTTAGGACAGTATCAAGGTAGCTCTGGTCATTTCCAAAGCCCTGCATGGGATCAACTCAAGCTGCTTGGGTGACGACCTCAACTTGAGTGATCATAGCCGTGAAAAATGCAGCTGTCAACTTGAAGTATACAGCTGCATGAAAAACAATTTTCCTTTCCCATGAAAATGTGACTATAAAAGTATTTTTTTCCTGCCAAAATGAAGATAAAAAGTCAATCTAGGGATAGTTTCATGGACTGAAAATTTCAAAATGATATTTCAGCACAGGTCAGCTTGAACATTACCTTATATTGATTTAGTTTTACCTTTTTCATTTTAGTTAATGTTGCACCTTCTAAAAATGTAATTATACTAATGCTCTTTCCACTCGAGAGAGAGGAAAAAAAGTCTGAAAAAATATTACTATCTCTAGTTGAAAGTCAGACTTATGTGGGCCAGGGAGAAAGTTTTCTTGGCAAATATCTAAACCTGAACTCACTTCCAGAATCATAGAATCATTATGGTTGGAAGAGACCTCCAGGATCATCAAATCCAACCTTCTACCCAATGCCAGAATGGAGCAGGTCAACCATACTGTTTGGAAACTAAAGAGCAAATATCTCATTTTCTTTAGTCATTGCTTTGTTGGTAGGAGTTGTGAGGCCTTTGAGGGAAGGATCTCTCCTTGTTTGTGTACAAGGTCTGACATCATGGAGATGGGTTACATGACTGTATCGTAGAGATATTGTGATATCTGCTTGTGAGCAGACACATCTTCTGATTTTTCCTTTGTGAAATCTTGTTCTTATGGGTGAAAGGGAAACTAGGGTAACAATGACAGGAAAAAAAAGTAGAACCCAATGTCAAAGGAAATTCTGCTATGGATTTCAGTCAGATTAGGTTTTTACCCTGTACTTCCATACAGATCTCTAATCTCTCAAGGCACCAAGGTAACATTCATTACTCCCACATTACATGTGGAAAAATAGGTGCATGAAGCACATGCTTGATCCCTACCATATGTGACTTGAATCTAGGAATAAGACATTCCTACTTCAGGGATTTTTAATCTGTGACTGGTTTGCCAAATCTGTTTAAATATTTTTGGCCAAGAGCAGTAAGCACAACTTTTGTAAAATTCACTTGTATCCTTCTCCTCCAAGCAACAAATTTCTTCTCTCATTTTGGGTAATTTCTTTTTTTCAGTAGTTCATTCCTCATTTTATTTTTTTTCTCTCTAGGGACTTAGAAATATCTCCACCCTCTGTTGGCCTTGAGTAGAGCTGGATGAAGTATTTCTGTGAAATAAGTAATTATCTGAAAATTTGGTCCAATAGAACATATGCTTTTGGTAAGAGACAATGAAGGATTTTTTTAAAGTTAAAAAAAAAGTATTTACAAAGCTGCAAAATGAGACATTTAGTTTTAAAAAGCTAGAAGATTTTTTATTACAATTAGTCCATTCATAAGCAACCTGCTTTCACTTTAAAAAAAAAAAAAAAAAAAAAAAAAAAAAAAAAAAAAAAAAGAAAAATGAAGGTGCTGATGTAATTAGGGAAAGGGAAAATAATCTGAAATAATTTTTTATCTAAAACCAGAAAAACTACCTTGAATCTGAATATTTTTTTTTCCCAAAAAAACTTTTTGTTTCCCTGGGGAGTTTGTTGGATTTGTGGGTTTGTTTGGGTTTTTTTTCATTCCACTAAGTGAGCCAAAGTACTTTGCTTTGGCTTGACTCAAGCTATTTTCTTTTTTCCTCCTGATTTTTCCCTAAATTGATCATTTGTCCAGTTCCTATTACGGGTTTGCAGGAGGAAAGAAGGATGTCAGGTTGGCAACTGGGCAACATCTAATGTCTGAGTTGATAGAGCTTCTCTACAGGGTCCTTTTTTTGTACCCTCTTCTGCACAATCACAAGAACAAGTTAAAAGAAATAGTGGCCACTGGCATATTCTGAACGTCACTAGGGTTTTGTTTTTGTGGATTTGGGTTTCTGGGTTTTTTAGGGGGTGGGAGTGGTTCTTCATAGGGTTTTTCCAGCAAATTAATTGCAATATGGGGGGATACATGACTCTTTTTTTTCCCCTCACTGTCAACTGTTCCCTTTACCTTATTATTGTTTCAAAACTCTAAAGCATAAAACTGTATTTTTATGATTCCAAATGACCTTCAAAATTCAAGACAGGGCTGACTTCTGCTTGACTGTAATATTTTGGATCATTAATTTCACTAGAGATATTCCAATTTGTAATTTTATTAAGTTTCAGAGAATAACCCCTCTTAATAGTCTGTTTCTAAATATGATGGGCCGTATGCTCAACCAGCACAAGTCAGCATGACTCTGCTACAGTACTCCCCACCAGCTAAGATCATGGGTGTATGTTCTTTCTCTGCATTTGGTTTCAGTCACTGTTTAATACTCACAAATAATTCTTGCTGTGGTGCATATTAAATACCTCTAATAGTTGATTAAGATATTTTTGGTAGGAAAGACCAGATGGTCTAGTGGATGGCATGTTATTATTATCCTTCTTGTCAGAATCAATTTGCAGAGCACTGGCAACGTATAAGCACTTTACAAAATGACGGTGGGATCGTATGACATGATGTATTTGTTCCACATGGGACTGGTCTGCATGGCTGTGCAATGACTGACCATCCAACCCTGCGGGTATCACCTTTCAGTGGGATGCAACGAACTACACTATGCACTCATCTTGCTCTCTGTGTTATTCCTACACAATTTAAACATTTCTAAAGCCTACAGCATTGTAGACTCTGGCCACCTCATAGTTTTCCCACAAGGGGTGAAAAACTGAGGGATGGAGAATGTGAGAGACTTCTGAAAAGAGAGGGCAAAAATGTTCAAAGCAAGGATTTGGATGAACGACTCCTACATTCGCAGTGAATGTCCTAATCAGAGGTTGTGGGGCATGTGGAGGGCTGGCCTTTCATCGTCTCGTCTCCTGGAACCTTTGTGCTGTATTTCAATAGATGAACTGAGTCAGGGAGAGGCTGAATGACTCCGTGCCCTGGCAGTTCAATACCGTCTGCGACCCAGAGCACTCCTGCGTCAGTCCCAGCGCCCGTGATTAACTATTTATACAACGTGAAACAGTGCCCGCGGTGAAAGCTGGAGAGAGTGGAAGAGGGACTGAGCGTCTGGTCACCAGGCAACCCACTGAGCATCATAATTAATTCACTGACCTGGGATACACAAGTTCAAATCGTCAGCAGCAGAAAAGGAAATTGAATTGGACTTCTCACAGCATAGGTAAATACTCCAGCCCTTGGTTGCAAGGTGATGGAAGACCACTCCTGTTGCCTACAGTTACAGTTGGTGGAGTTAACCTCGTCCCTGCACTGTTCGATAAACTTGAATAAAATCAATATATTTGGGCAAAAATTGTAAATTCTGAAAGGAAAAAATGTATTGCCTCATTCTAAATTTCTTGAGCCCTGGTCCAAAACTCCTATTTCAGTCTGGATTTCTACACAATGATTCTGTCTTTGCTAAAGCTGGTCTTTCTTAGTGTTGATAAAGATTTTTTCAGCTGATCTAAATTGCACTCCTGGACCTAATGGCTGCAAAGAAGCCTACAGAAATGAACATACTTAATATTTCTCTGTGACCAACGTATTTCTTATGAAGACTATTCTCATAGGATAGTCTTTATTCTTATATTATTCTATATTCTTGTAGAATAGTCTATATTGTTATTCTTATAGAATAGTCTAATGGAACATAGTTTATAGGTTCCATAGTTTACAGGTTCCTGAAGCTGATGGCCTTCATATAGAGAAAAGTTTCTTGGAAGAAATCTGAGTGGTCATAGAAACTTTACTAATCTGGTTGAATTGGACATTTTGGCGTGGTGAAGCAATGTCTCACTTTCAGGGCTGATGGGTTCAAATGACAGAAGAAAGTTTCTCTCCTTTTCTCTGTTTATATTATGAAGCTTTGGTATGTTCAGTAACAGTGGTGCCTCCTGACCACAGAAATATCTTCATTACTTCTCAAGGTGCAGGGCTTCTCTTAGAGAACACAACAAAGGAATGTGCAGATGCATTTCAAATAAGCTACAATTTTGTATATTTACTGGATTTGAGAAAGGGATTTCTTTTCATCAAGAGATCTCAAAGCACTTTCCAGAGCACTCTTCCAGGAACTGGTTACAAATGTGGACACAAACAGTTAAAAAAACTTTCCTTCTGAACCTCCACAGGTAGGCAGGTTTGTGTGTTGGACTCAAAAATCTTCCACAGTTGTTAGGATTTCATGCTGGTCATAGTCTCTAATGAAGAGGGGTTTACAATTAAAGCTGATGATGTGGAAAATAAGGAGTGAATTCAAAACTACTTTGTCTGAAGAGAGTCTGAAATTATGAGAATATTATGAGAATATTTAGTGTCTCATTCCTCTTACCTCAACTGATCTTGAGTTAATCTGTAATTCTGCAAAGAGATTAACGTGAAGCAATTTTTTTTTAAAAAAAAAAAAAGCAGTGTGTCTGCCTCTATAACCAGGCAGGTTAGAAGAGTAATTGTGTAATTGGCTACAGGCAGTCAGATTGTGAAATAAACTGAAATTGCAAGGTGGAAGAATTTGCTACAGTTAAGAAAGAAGATATTTTGATATTTCAAAGTAGCAGCAAAATTTGCAGCGTACACCACCATTTGCTAGACTAATAGGAATACAGAAACATTGATTGAAAGAGAATCAAAAAAAAATTAGAGTAGAACTGGGACAGATAGAATCTGATTCTGCAATATCATTGATGATGTAACAGACTGAATTGTCAAATGCACCTTTCTTGCCAATTCCTCTAGTCCTGTTCTTTCTGGGTAATTCCCCTCTGCCTGCACCACTGGTACTTTCTGGTTTGATATTTGAAAGGGAGGTATTCAGATGTATGCCTAGCACATTACCATTTCTCTAGGAAGTCATGATGAACAGTTTGCAACTTGTAAATGTTAAAAAAGGTGCATATCACTAGTTGCCTAGACTTGATGAGAGACCTGCCAAGAAAGTATGACTTTTGCCTGATACAAACATTTGATGATCATTGGCTTTCACCACATTTTGTTTGGGCAGGTGTTTGCATAGCCCCGAGCTCAGTGGTATCTTCAGTTAATCTACTCTTTCTCTCCTAAATAAAAGGCGGCATTTGCGAAGAGGGTCTAACTGAATAGGTAGATGCTTCAAGTTCTGCAGAAGTGAACCACCTCCAGTCTAGAAGCCATCAGGTTGTATTAACACTTGATGGTGTAGAGATAATTCGTGCTGGAGGGATGGCACAGCTCTGCCCCGAGGTGACTTGTCACCTGGAGCTGTGCCATGCCAACCTGAGCGCAGTGTGGGTGAACTCACCCCGCTTTTTGTCCATCTGCCTGGGCTAATGCTTTAACACTGTATAGCGATTTAGCCTGCTGAAGTGAAGGCGACTCGGGGTAAGCATTAGAGGAAAAAGAAGAGGGTATCTAAGCTAAAAAAGTGGCATTTATACAACAAACAATAGTTATGAAGAGCTACAAGTAGCTTGGAAATTGAGATTGTTATGTGCCTACAGATCTCCTGGACCACTGAGTTTAGCCTTGACTACTACAGGTATCTAATAATGCACTGCATAATCTTACCGAACTTCTCTTTACTTCATAAAGAGAAACATCTTAAAAATGGTTGGGTTTTGCCTTACAGATGTAAGAGTTCCTTTGTCTTATTACACTATAACTTCTTGCACACTTGCTCCACCTCTCTTGAATATGTCTTCGGAGAACTTCTCACCAGTAATACTTCATGTTCTCCACTAGAAATAAGTCATCCTTTTGAAAACTGTTAGACCATATTTGTCATTCCACAACTTCAGTCTGTGATCAGCTTATGCCTCTAGGCCATCTCCTCCTCAATCGTTCCAAAGTATGAGCTCTCAAATTATCAGAATATCAAAATATTGACATACTTGCCCTCAGGATTTGTGATTTTGCACAGTGCTGTTGAATGATATGATATTCCTCTCAATCAAGTTTCCAAGCTTATGCCATATCTATACCACCTTCTGACGTTCCTCTGTATTAATGGTGAAAGATGGTGCCCTCTGCCAGCATGAGCAGAAAACCAGAGTGTGGTCCAAGAGTGTTGTCTCCCTCCAGAATAATAATTCAACTTTCAGTGTTACCCCTTGCTGTCTGCTCTCCAGACACTCCCTCTCCCGCCCAATGATTTCCTTTACAATTCTCCACCTTCACCAGGTAGACAGGTTGTGTCTCAGGTGACACTTTAACAAATGTTGTAAAAGCAGCCTAACAAATGAGGCTTTCCACATCTCTTTTATCTAGAAAATCAGTCACATTTGTCTAGAAAAGCAGGAAGCTATCAGAACAGTCTGGTACAATCTGCTCTTTTGTGAACACATCTTTATCAGCTAGGTTTCCAAACCATCCAAACACTAAGCTTTTACTATAACCTTCACACTGGCACTAGGAGGAACATAATTTATTTTAGATGTTGATTGACGTAATGGCAAAACATCTTGTTCTTTACAGAATATCCTGAAGAATGTTATATTTCTAATATAGATTATGAAGTTATTGGCAATTCCAGCAACATTTGTTCCAGTAACTTTAGTTGTTGTATTTATTTCTGATATTACAGAAAGTGTAAACAAGCTTTGTGACCACAAAAATTACCTGAATGTTTATGTTAACAAGAAAGTGGGTCCTCCTTTTCCTTTTGTTTTCCTCTAGTTATGTCTGGGCAGACATTTAATTAGAGTAGCATATTGGATCTCTTCTCAGTTGCTTTCTGCAATGGCTAGCCACTTACATCTGTACACAGTGGGTGTTAAACAGCACCATTCTGATGTGCCGTTATTTTTACAGCGACCTTTCATGGGAGCGAATGGTTATACAAGGTACCAGAGATGGGTAAATTGGCCCGTCTCTGGACAGTAGGCAGGTTAGCGGCTGGTACGTGTTGGAGTAACCTCCTAAAGGAAAATGTTAGTACAACATGAAACAGGTTGGGATGCAACATGATTGTTCTGGTGTGTCAGACTTTCAGTTCTGTTCTGCTTTTTAAAGATCTGTTTTTTAAGTACACAGACTTCTGTATCTATACACACAGCCACAAAACTGCCACGTGGGTGTTCACAAACTGCAAGCAACCAGGTTAGCACAGCATAAGCAGTTGGATTAGATGGTCGTCGTAGATCCCTTTCAACTGAAATATTCCATTCTCTTCTCTTCTCTTCTCTTCTCTTCTCTTCTCTTCTCTTCTCTTCTCTTCTCTTCTCTTCTCTTCGCAGCTACTGATCAACACACCAAGTGGCTTTGCTCTCATTTTGCACTACAAGGTGGATGTGCTAAGCAAATGCATCCACATGACATAGTTATTTAGCAGATACTAACTTGATCTGGTGGCAATCCAGGAGGTTCATTATGAGTTTCACACTGTGGTCCCAGTGCTTGTCTCCACTGATGACGTTGCATCCCACTGGGGCTTAGCAAGCTTAGAAGGGGGAGGCATTAATACCAGGACCAGACAATGTGCTTAACCATGGAGAAACCACTTTGTATAAGCAAAGCAATCCTGCTTAAATAATTTCAAGGGGATAATCTTGTATTTCCCAGTTATGTAAGCTATTCACATCCTTTTCAATGCCTCAACATAAACTTTGATGATATAGTTGAGGATACAGATATCTGGTTTGTTCTGGTCTGTCAGGAAATACATCCACCTCCTGTTGGATGTGGCCTGAGCTCGTACTGCCTTTCCCATCTTAGTGCTGCCATCTACTATATCAGGAATTTGTGGCATCTACCACAACAAAAATATAACTGTTCATCACAACAGATGAGCATACAGTAGAGACAGCTCAGAGCTTGTCAAGTACAGAAGTGATCATCCCTTTGTACTCAGCACTGGTGAGGGCGCACCTCAAATACTGTGTTCAGTTTTGGGCCCCTCGCAACATGAAGGACATTGAGCTGCTGGAGCGTGTCCAGAGAAGGGCAACAAAGCTAGTGAAGGACTTGGAGCACAAGTCTTATGAGGACCGGCTGAGGGAGCTGGGGTTGTTTAGCCTGGAGAAAAGGAGGCTGAGGGGAGACCTGGTCGTCCTCTACAACCACCTGAAAGGAGGTTGTAGCCAGGTGGGGGTTGGTCTCTTCTCCCTGGTAACTAGTGATAGGACAAGAGAAAATGGCCTCAAGTTGCGCCAGAGGTGGTTCAGGTTGGATATTAGGAAGAATTTCTTCACTGTAAGAGTTGTTAAGCATTGGAACAGACTCCCTAGGGAGGTGGTGGAGTCACCATCCCTGGAGGTGTTCAAAAAACGTTTAGATGTGGTGCTTCAAGACATGGTTTAGTAGGTTTAATGGGCATGGTGGTGTTGGGTAGAAGGTTGGACTTGATCTTTGAGGTCTCTTCCAACCATAACGATTCTATGATTCTAAGTAGGGATGTTCCCACTACCATGTGCCTACAAAACTAGTAAGTGTACAATATTCCTTTCCTCAGAAATGAAGGCTCTCCATTGGAGGGAGGGCTTTGCACATGACTTTTTTTTCAGATTATAAGCTCTGCCAGAGGGAGAAGTTTTCCACCTAACAGTTCTCTAAAAGATTTCTTAACAAATTGATGTCAAGCTTCAGTTTGGGGAGAAAGCCAGAAACATGTTGCTGAGTTTGGAGCTTTCATGAAAATGTTTATATACTCCTACTCAGTCTAACTAAGCTGATTGAAAAGATTGTTAGTAGAAAAGGTGGTAATAGAGGGGTGAACTAGAAATGCTCTCTAACTTCAGCTGTTTGCATCTGCAATTCAAAGTAACTAGTAAAATGCACTAAGATTCACAAGATGTTTCCTAAGCAGGCAATCCATTTCGATAACTACTTCAAATCCATTTGGGGGGGGGGGGGGGGGGGCGAGGGGGCTCCTCCTCTTT
>NW_009600071.1:75119-94872 GCF_000690535.1 Cariama cristata
GAGGGGACAGTGTGTCTCATTCATCTGTGCTGTGCTTAGGCTTTTCTATCTCCATGCGTTTCTTGTTATCATTCTTAATTGTCTATCCTTATTTGTCCTACTTTCAGACTCACTGTTGTTGATGCAACAAGATTGTTTAGTCAATTCACTATCCAGAGTTTCCCTCCAGTATTTCAGGTTTGTTTTTTTTTTTTAATCCATTACTTATAGATCTCATCTGGAAACGGATCAGTCATCTCTCTCTTTCTTGAATCTCTCACTGCGTCAAGTAGACCATCTTATTTTGTCATTCAGGGCACAGCTGTCAGTTGTTGTCCAAAATGGTTGCCATACCTTTAATTTCTAAAGCAGTTTATAATCAGTGAAGACCAGAGTCTGTATTCAGGGTTTACTTCTTGTTCCTTCAGGTAGTGGGGGAAAGCATTGCTAACTCAATAGAATTCTCATTTAATTTTCATCCAGATATAAATGCTAGTTAATTAGTGTAATATTTCCAAGTTAATTTAGAAACACCAACTCTTGTTTGATTTAATTTTATCTGAATGAATCGTTGCTTAAGAAACCAGTCAAGGTAGTCTTGGAACTGAATATGGAATATGGCTTACTTAAGGTGTTGGGGGACCTTTTCATCAGCTTCCTTTGTTTCTTTTTTTTTTTTTTAGTTTTGCTCCAAGTACCACACATGTTTTCAGCCCAGCACATAGATATCTTTCTGGGTGGAAACCCCTTGTTTTTTATGGCAGTAACAGCTATATCTACCCTTACTATTTGAGATCTGAACCTTGCTTCATTCACACCATTTAGCCTGGGTTTTAATGGTTCTTGCTTCCAGGAGGCATGTTCTATGTGAGTCAGTCAGAGTCTATTTTACCAAATAGCTACTGCCAGCTATCACCAGCATTATGAAAACTGTGGTTTCATTTGTATCCCACCATGGGAGACAAAATATTTGAAGTCCTGGGATTGTATATATTTACTTTTTGATTGGGTGAATAAAAAACTTGATTGAAACACTAGTTGTAAAAGATTTAGAGACCTTGGCAAGCCTCCAGGCTGAGGATGAGTCTGGTTTTCATAGCCACATTGTGGTTCTAATAATGGATAACCAGATACAGACTTACAGCAAGAAAAGTCTGGAATGTCGGTTTTTGGGGAGCAGGATGAAGCTTGTGTGAAAGCAAAAATTCTTTGGGAACTTTTTGGGCTGAAACATTAACAAGATCTCACCACAAATTGTCATCTTCCTCACTGCAAATCAGCATGTGTGCCCATACAGGGGCACTTTAAAGAAAAGTACTGTGAAAGAATGGAAAAGCATAGAAAATGTCTTTCCTATTTATCATTTTATTGTGCTTTCTGCTGTCTTTAGACCTCTTCTTGGTCTGTCTTCGGTCTGCTGTCTTTCGTTTCTTCTGTACCTCTGCTGCCAGGACAGATGCAACTGTGCCATTTTCAAGCACTCATTGCAAACCACACACCCTCCACCTGGGCTAGTCTAGATCCCTCTTCATCCTCTTGCTGCTTTGCAGCTGATTTTATTTATGCTCAAGGAGGTTGTTCCAGAAGGCAGATAAGAGATATAAGGGCACTGCAAGGCTGCACTTGGCTCCTGCTCCCCTGCAGTTCCAGGGGAATTCATAGCCACAGGATGTTACAGAGGTTGAAAGAAATTGGACAAAATTCAGGGAGGAGGTCTCTCTACTGCATATTATTGGCTGGATAGGACTATCAGTAGAAAAATTTTTCTACCCGTGCTCTGCTCTTACACTGTTTCTTAGATTCTCCTTACTGGCTCCTTTTAGTAAAGGGAAACTGGATTTCAGATCTGTTCCCCCTTTAGCAGGGATTCATTGCAGAGCAGAGAAGCAGTGGAGTTTCCCCATCAGCAGCTCTGCAGCCCTGAAGCAGTACTAGGTAGCCCTGAGGACAGTGAC
The DNA here is from genome assembly GCF_000690535.1 of Cariama cristata. Lineage (NCBI taxonomy): Eukaryota > Metazoa > Chordata > Aves > Cariamiformes > Cariamidae > Cariama > Cariama cristata. The sequence continues at coordinate 77,054 of NW_009600071.1, forward strand.
TCTTTGTGACTGAGCCAAAAATGTTCTTTCTCCCTCTTTGCTGTCTTCAGGTCTCGCAAGAAATTGTCATCGAGAGAGTTTAATAAGTTGCTATTCACTAGTATATGGGATGCCAAATATTTCCTGTGCACTCAAAATATTAAATTAAGGTGATAAGAGCTGTTTCATGAATAATATTTTAATGGAAGCCACCATCATTACAGGTATCATAAACTGTCAGCATCTTTAGTTTCATAAGGGGATTCAGCCACACCAATTTTACTAATGCTCAGTCTTGTTCCCAGTCAAGTGTGTGAAGAAACCTCTGAGACAGAGTTCTACTGAAGCTGGCCCAGCCTGTGGTCAGAGATGCTCTTGTCTGTATGTGTGCAAGGGATATCAGAGAGGTAACATCCCTGAGTAACTTGTAAATGTTAAATTCCTTCCACAGGAAGTGAGGGGAAGGAATTTGTTATTTATCTGAGCACACGGGACTTGTCAGGTAAATCCAAAGACTAACTTTAGCCTACTTTGGCTAAAACATTTTGTCTCTCCTGTAGGGAACACACAGGTTCAGAGCAGCTGAGGTTGGAAGGGACCTCCAGAGATCATCTAGTCCAACCCCCTGCTCAAGCATAGTCAGCTAGAGCAGGTTACTCAGGGCTGTGTCCAGTCAGGTTTTGGACATCTCCATGGATAGAGTGCCTGAGGTTGTTCCTCCCCAGGGACAGGAATTGGCACTTCCCTTTGCTAAGCTTTGCTGGGTTCCTGAGGACCCATCTCTCTATGCTATCCATGTTCCTCTGAGTAGCAGTACACCCATCCAATGTATCAGTCTCCTAGTTTTGTACCTTCTCCAGACTTGGTCAGTCCCAGTGCCCAGTTCGTCAACGACGATATAAATAGTATTGGCCTCAGTATATGTACCCTTGTACCCCAGGGGTACGTCACTAGTGACTGGTCTTGAGCTGGACTTTGTGCTGCTGATCGGAACAAGTAGCAGCGAAGTCCTGCAGAAGGTAATTCAGAACTAGCATCTTGGAGGATCATTTCCAGGAGCAGCACAGATTTCCTTGCAGAGGGGCAGCAACATCAGCAAGGCTACTGCTTGCTGAGATTGCCATAACATTTTACCCACTTTAAGCACTATTTCACCACTGCAAAAAGAAAGCTCAAATGGTCAAAGTACCCATATGCTCACCTATGAAGTAGTGGTAGCTCCTTTCCCCAGCAGTTGGTGCTGCGAGTGGCAGGACCACGAGATGGAGGGTAGACAAGACCCAGCACCTCTTCAGTCTTCATTGAGAGCAAGACCAAGAGTGAAAGATCCTGTTCTCTTCCAACTTTTCTGAAATATAAAGTCACACTGTATCACCAAGAAACTCACTTGCCAAAAAAATAACAACTGAAATGTTTTTGCTGCTTGGGAAAAAAAAAAAAAAAAAAAAAAAAAAAAAAAGCTTTACAAAAAAACACGGCAAAAAAAAAAAAAAAAAAAAAAAAAAAAAAAGTAAGCTTCTCATACTAAGCTGGACACATTAGAAAAATCTCATATTTTTGCTTCAAACACATTTTACTTCTATTACTTTTTAATCAAAGGAGGTTCTTTTAGTTCTTGGGACTTCTTTTAGTTTTGGGAATTTGTTATTGCTCTCCAGGTGTCCAAAAACGGAAAATAAATCCTCGTAAAGAACCTTCCAGAACTTTTGCAAGAGGGAACAATTACAATGAGGAAAAATGTAATTGGTGACTTTTTGGTGAAGTCGTTTGTCATGCTGCCTGTTGGGCCGTGGTGTCAACCCCTCATCAGCAGAGTGCCAGCGGGACCAGCCGCGCAACCACGACTCAGTGGTCTCCTTGCAGCTGTCAGAAAGATGCAGGCTCCACGCCGTGGTACACACCAGACCCCTCACTTTTCCTTCACTACACTCAGCCAAATATAAGTATTCATACTTCATTTTTGCCTCATCTTCATTCCCCCCAGGAAGTAGATATCCCTTGCCTTATTCTCCCATGACTCATCCACAAACCTTCCCGCTTCTAAACTATCTTATTTTGTCTTGTCTCATACTTGTTTATCTTGGGTGATATCCTAACCTCACTGAAGTCAGTGGCAAAACTCCCATTGACTCAAACAGAGCCAAGATTTCTTCTTTTGTCTTGATTAGATTATGGGTGTGTTTGCCTTGAATATACTTAATCTTGTCCTGGTTTGATTGTAGCTTTTGGATAGAAGCCATGCTGCATCTCCGTGCATTAAACAGTGTGTAAGCATTTGCTGTTCTGTGAGCCTTAAAGGAGAATAATTAGTGTGAAGAATTTACTGCTGCAGTTCAGGAAGGTGTGGATGGAGGCAAATAAAGGAAATCAAACATAAGTTTCCATGTTTCAGACCTAATACTTATTTCCAATGAAGGCAGAGACCACAGAGAAGAAAACATTGCTCCTGTTATTTGAGGCTCAGGGCTTACAAAGCACATCAACAGGGTTATAGAGCACTGCAACAGCTATTGCAGGGAAATGCTGATGCCACAGAAAGCAAAAGGGACTGGGTGACTGCAAAGCAATAATAACTCAGACAGGCTTAAAGCGAGGGAAAAGCAGCTGCTGTGCCAACAAGCCAGCGCTTCTGCTGTTCCAACGGCAGAGGAAAAAGTACTGGTTGGCAACCGCAAAACAAAACAAAACAGCCCACTGAAAAGTGCGGAGACTGAGGCAGAGGGCAGGAGGTCTGTGTTCAGATCTGTCTCCTTGCAGCACATCCGCCTGGAACTGAGCATCCCGGCTGAGACAGCCCTGGCAGGCACCGCAGTGTTGGGGGGCAAACACGGTCAGTCCAGTGCCCCATGGGGCCAACAGCCTCATCTTCCCTCCTGGCATCCTCCGCTCTTGAAATGGGGAACATGGTGCCTTCTCCCCATACTTCATTTGTTTGGGATCAGGACTGCCTTTTGCAAAGCTCCTTTCTTTCAATGTAGAGAGTGACTTCCCAAAAGATAAGTACCTCTTCAGTTTCCAACACCATCCCCAAGGGAAATGGTAGAAATTTGTTTTCCTGAGGCCTCAGAGACTTAACTGAAGAGCACATGGAGCGGAGCCATGGACTGAGTGGAATAGCTAAAAATACCTATTCTGTTTCTGTGTGTAAAGATCTGTAAACTTCATAAATTAACAAACTGCCAACAGCTGATAAGGTCTTCTGGAGTAAGCAGCATCTCTAAAATTTTGCCCTCTGCATGCTCCAAGGCTGCTAGAAGTGAGCAGAGCCTGTCTTGGGACTTTTTGCCCAGCACTGTCTTACGAAGAAAATCTAAGTTATTTATCTCCTGGGACAAGGCAGTGATTCTGTGATGTGTAAAGCACATCCTCATGCCATAAAGGAACAGACTGGATATGTTTAAAGGAGTTTTGTTCTGCTTTGTAGCCAGTCTGACAGATATTTTTTGAAAGATTTGTGATTGAATTTATAATGGAATAAATGGGTGATACAGACATCTGGTAAGGTATGAAAGTGAAGCTCTTAATTTATCACAGTTAGCATTAATGCCACCAGAAGATGCCAGACTAACTTGGTCAGGAAAAGATCTGTTGAAGTTCTCTTAACCCAATTTATCCATCATCTTTTTGACCAGGTCACCTGAAAATATCAGAATTGGTGACTATTTTGTGCCAGAGGTTAAAACTCCTTCTCTTTAAATCCACTTTTTCTCCATGCTTCACATTTACGTGAACAGAGACACCTGTCAGTCTAGGCTGTGTTTTCCTGACGTTGCCAAAAATGCCAAGACACAAGAAGGTTCTGTTAGGTAAAAGGCAAATCTACTGCATGGCCCACAAAGATCACTGGCCAGATCAAGGCCCTGAACTGTATTCCCCCAGATGGCAAGTCCTAGAGCTGTGAAAATATGTGATAACTAGTAACTTCTTTGATACTTTTAGGTTTCTATATCTTACTTTCATTGGGAATCTAATATTATTTAACTGACTTAACAGAATTAATTTCTTTTTCACCAAAAATCTCTTCAGCTTCTGTAGGTTTCAAAAAACCATTTATCCATTGTGAATATTTCAATTTCACAAGGCTATTTATATTTATACTTACTGCTTGGTGAAATTTCCATTCCCTATTAGGCAGGTTCAGCAAATAACTACCGTACAGGGAGAATTTCAAAATGCATATTTGAGTGTAAAGTTTGCAAATAAAAGTTTGATGTTAAAATCAGTAAAGTTGATTTTCAGCAATATTTATGAAAACTGAACACAAAGAGGGAAGAGGTTTCACAAAGAGGAAGACATAAAATGTTTTCTGTTCACTATGCATGGAAAATCTTTTTGAGGTGCTTTGTCCATGCCACTCAGTGCTTCCAGTTGCCAATAGCTAAGCAGCCTTCAAACTTGCACTATCAAACCTCACATCAACTTCTTTTTACCTGGTAGGAAAAAAAAACAAACACAAAAGTCAAGCAAATAAACAAACAAAAAAAATAGTTCAAAATTTCAGATAGTCTACTACAAAACTTAATACCAAATGAAAATTATTGTGCAATATTTAAAATTTAGCAAGAAAACATATCCTTTTTAAAGAGGAATTATCAAATGTTGAGCACTGAGGGGGAAGATAAGCAAAAATAAAATATGATCTTTTGATTGAGATACCCAGGGTCGCAATACTTTGGAGTATGTTTCAACACAGTAACTTGATATATATTTACTAAATTGTTTGGCACATTCAGCGTGTCCCCAGGGAACTGTTGGAGGGAACTAGCAGTACATTTTTCACTCCTTCCCTGTGCATTAGCAGACGCAAGGTCACACTAGTATAGCAAAGATGGGTGCAGCCTCAGGCTCATTAGCTCTCAGCAAGCTAGCCAGATGAGGCAGCGTGGTGTTTTCCTTTCATCATTCAGGCTTGAAAGGAAACTGTCAGCAGCCACTTGCTCTTAAAACAATGAAAATTTAGGTGACAGCAATCTCATTAGCTGAAAGGTAACATTCAGTGGAGACAAAGATTTCTAGGTAAAGATTTCCCTCTTCTGCAACACATATGCACAAACTTATTAACAATCCATACTCTTTGAATGTAAAAATCCATGTATGAGAAGAGCAAACAGTGCTTGTTAAATTACAGCAACTGTGCATCAGTGAATTATATTTCTTGCAGGAAAATCAATGTCTGGATGACTGGCTTCCTTTCAGAATAATGTATACACCGCAGATGTATATACATATTTACAGAGCAGCAGTTTAATCCATAACCTTTGCCACAGAATTGATACTCTCCCTTCAGATGTTTTCTTTGTCTTACACAGAACTAACATGCAGAAAATGCAAAGGGATATAAATTCTGTTACTCTGAGTTTTCCAGGCTTCAGTGATGATGTATGCTACTCTTGAAGATTAAATACCTTTTGCATCCCAATTACTGTATGTGAAAGTCTATTGATGATGTTTTATTGGTAATATTTCATTGCTGTAAGCTTTTAAGCTGAGTAGAGCTGTATGCTTATGCAGATTTCCAGAAGTCTAGGAGATCTGGTGTTGAAGATATATTTACAATTAATTTTTTATTTTTTCTGTGCTTTGGTTCAAAATTGACCTAACAGAGAGATGTTTTCCTGCTTATGTTATATAGGAAGTAGGAACCTCATGGTCTTAAATGGTCATTTCTGATTTTGGTGAAGACAAGAGGCTGGTTGAGTACTTGCTCTGAGTCCAGCTGTCAGATATGAAGAGTTTGATTACCAGAGGTGTAAAAAGCCAGTAGATGTCAAGCTTTCTGTAAAAATTTGTGGTATTTCACTCCCTAGGACTGTTTTGAAAATCGTAGATGTAAAGGGTTAGATTTACCCTTCAAGTTTACATTTCAGCTTCTAAAACATTTTCTTAGACTACCTCCCACTCACAGTATTAACTTCCCTTTAATGACTCCCCACCTCAGCTGTTGCCTTCCCACCTTTTATGATCTTCCCGATTACTACCTCTGCCCAGCTCCATAGGGCACGTTCTCTCTCCAGGAAGCAGGAATCCAATCATCTCTATTATTGCTATTGCAGTAGCACTGATGAGCCCAAACTGCCTGTCAGCACAACCAGGAGAGGATCTCCAGAAAATATGCCCATGGCCTAGCTGCTGGTAATTTACTGCCTGTGTTCTGCCAGGAAACTGCCAGGAGATGGTCTCCAAACCCCTGCTAGATGACCTTCCTTCATGTCCTGGCCACCTCTCAACCCTTCAATTTGTGACTTACCACAAGACATGGAGGACTTGATTTTGTTCTCTGAGTCATCTTCTTTTCTTCAACCCACAATGAATGCTCTTGCGGTTGCTTTCTTATATCCTATCTTATAAAATGATGAGGACCAAAACTGCTGGTGTCACACTCTCAACACTCTTCTTTGCATTGGGACTTTTGCCATAATTTGGATAAAGAGCTTCCTCCTGTAGTACACTCTGCTTTTTGCCCAAAATTACTTTTTCCTTTCTTTTTTGTTTTGTTTTCTTTTCTTTTCTTTGCTTACTTATGAAATTTATCAGAAATAATATACCAGTTTATAAAATAACCTTCATGGTCCTTTTGTATAAACAACAACCAGCTTGGATGAAGTTTGCAACTAGGGAAAGTAAGTCAAAACAATGTGACTAAATCATTCCAAAACAGTCATTGGAAAGAATCAAATTCACACCCACAGGGTTTATGTGAACAGATTCAAACCTGCCAGGACTTTGGCATCTATTGCCGTCTCTGGTACTTAAGGGCAGGATTCACCAAAGCTTTATGAGTCAAGGATACAAAACAAAAAGTCCAAAGCTTAGAAATCAGTTTTCATCTGCTCTTTTAAAAAAAAGTTTGTTTGATCTTCAGAGCAGTTTATATTCACTTCTGCTTACCAGGTTGAACTCAGTAACCACTTCAGCTTGAATAGGCTTGGATAGGCTTCACCTCCTCTTGAGTGTCTCCAGAAATGCAGAAGAGAAATGGGAAAATGTCTTGGTCATTGGTACTTTCCATTTTTTGCAAACTAACCAGAAGCTCAGTGTAGTTATCTGTTGAAAATCCCTGTGAGACACTCTTCTCCAGTTTTTAAGTTTCTCCAGTGAAGGGCTAAGCTCAGAGCCATCAGGTCATGGTCTAGTGGCCCACAGTGGCCACCCAGGGCCCAGGGGAGCCAACAACACTGGGCCTGACAGCTGGTCCTCCACAGGGCATGTTTCTGTCCCCATGTTATCTTGACTAAACCTCAAGAGCAAAAGGATGTAATGTTCCTAAAACCAAACAAGTGTCTGTGGACCAGCTAGTTACTGGTTTTACAAAAGCTGGCATTTCCCTTCTCACCTGCTCCTCCTACTGCTGTCCCTACAGACCTGTCTGTGTGTTAGCAGGATGGAAATGTTATCCTGTGCACAACACAATTTTAGCCATTCTGCTTTTGACCTGCTTTCTAGTTTGAAGCCTCAAGAAGTGCAAAGTTGTCCACCTTTCAGTTATAAGGCTTTTGTATTTATACTAGACATGAGTTTGAACCCAAATAAAACAAAATAAAACAAAACAACAACAAAAAAGCCCTAGTTCCCAATTTCTTCCACTAAATTTGAGCCATTTGTATCATGATTTGGAACCAAACTTTGCGGTTGGCACCATTTTCTGCAACAAGACAAAATAAAATCTTGGATACAAATACTGCTACACGTAGGAAAGTCTGAATCTGGAAATGTCTTAAATGATTTGTCCTAAATTTACTCAGCACTTTTCCTCAGGAGATCTCTGTTTTTTCACTGATGGCAACTCCACAACACCACAGTGTGGCAGCAGCCTGCAGGCAGGGAAACTGAGGCAAGTTCTCTAGAAGCAGAATAAGGCAGGAAAAGGAGGCTTTAGTGACCTAAATCCTCCCTCACCAGAGAAGGCAAGAGAGAATCCAAGATCTGCTTCATCTCTTCATCAAGCCCACTGGGTTCATGGAGTTCATGCTAACAATTGACTCATGCCAATCATCATTTTCACCTTTGAAAGAGCTGATGAAGATGCCACTTCACAAAAAGCACTTCCCTAGACTCTTCACTTTTCCCAAATGAAATATTTTCCAACCTGAAGTAACAAAAAGAAGGAAAAAAATTGAAGGAAAATGTGCATTATTTTCTTTTTTTTTTAAAGGGAAGAAGAAAAAAAAGAACTACAGACCTTCTGTGAATCCCACCCTGTATTTCATATTTCTCCAGTGAGGTTCGCATTCCTTTATTCAGATTCCAAAAGTAGAGATAATTTGTTCCAAATGTTTTCAAAGGCAATCAGCAGCATCGACTTACATTCTTTCCAGGGTTGGGAGAAAACTGTGAAATCTTCTAAATGCTAATGGAGGAGCAAGCGAGGGAGAGGGATGGGGGAGAAGGGGAGATGGAAGACAGGGAGAGGGGAAAATGAGGGGAAAGAAGGAGGAGAGGAGAGAAAAAGAGGAAAAAATGCAGAAAGGAATATGCTGATGATCTATTTGTTTATATTGTTATAGTTATGACTCCTTGAGCAGATCTGGAGAGACTTACTGCTTGCCAGCAGCATATTTCCGTTGGCAAGGTAGCTAGCAGTTCTTAGGATGATATTATGTAGCAGAATATGATTGAGAAATAGGCCATAAAATTATATATTTATTGCAAGACTGTCAGTGAGATTTTTGCAGGGAAGCTAAACATATAACTCCCTATGTGTTGCATGTCTATTTTGTCTGCTAGAGATCTTTGCTGAACTACTCATCAGTCATTGTGCAGTCTTAGAAGTCTGGACAGACGTTACTAGTGCAAATAAAGACAAAAATGCTGCAATTTGTCTTCCATTTAAACATATATACAAGCCACCGGGTTGTTGAATAGCTGCCTTTAAGACGCAGTGTGGTCTGTGAGCTACCTCTGAGAGCAGAGACGGCTCAGGCGTGCTGCCTGCTTTGCCACTGGCTCTCTGTGTGGCCTTTGACAACTCATTTAATCCCCGGCTTCCCAAATTTATAAAGTAGGTACAGTAATTCTTGCAGTGTTCCCTGCACAGGGACAATTGTAGAGATTCATCTTGTACAGCTGTGATCCTCACCAGGTACATGTCACCTTCCTGCCGTTGACTTACAGAGTTGAAGAGCTGGCCAGCAAAGTGGTGCTGGTCACTCAGAGCCAATGCCTCTCTTCACCTCCCTTTGAGCTCAAACCCACAGCAAACCCAATGAAGAGACAAGTGTTTCTGAGCTGGAGACATTTCTCCAAGCTTCCGAAAGGTCAAACACTTACTCCTTCTTTCCCTGGCCTCTGCCTGCCCTCCCAAGCTGAGCATGGTGCCATGCACCCGATCTTTCCTCCTGAGATGTTCCCTACTAACACAGCCCTACATCCCACGTCAGCACATCTGTGAGCGCCAACGGCCGGAGCCGCTTGCACGGCTCCTTATCGCTAGCAAACAGGCAGTAAATGATTGGTGGTTAGGGTTTAATGGGCACATATTAACTCTTAATCTTTCAAAAGCTCTAATTAAGCCTGGCTTTCATTTGAAATCCACCCGAAGTGGGAGAGTAGGCCATTTGTTTTTACATAGCTGAGGAATGTGCATTTAACTATCTTAGGATGGGAAAAGAAATGAAAACCACTTGGAAAGCCGGTAAACTCAGCCACCTGTACTCCGTCAGCCTGCTGGAAAGTTCCTCTCCCCACCATAGACCAGGGTTTTTGAACAGCTTCAAGAGTTGACTGGTGTAAAACTTGAGTTTAATACAATGTCCATTGCAAAAAGCAGTAGGGCTTGGAGAGTTTTAACCAGCATTTTGCTACTGTCCATCCAGTGATGACAAATTTATCCGTTCTGTACTTGTGTACCATAACGCATTTTTGCCTCTGCATTCCTTCTTCCCAGAGGTCCAGATCCTAAATAAGACAAGACATCTAGACAAAGCTGTACAAACGCAGCTTCATCTGACTAACTGTTTGGACAGGTTTGATTTAGTCATAAACAGTATACTAAATTAATGCTAGCCGTGCTGAATTGTTTTAATGCCTACATGTTTTCTGCTCCATGCCCATAACAGTGCTGTTTTGTCTTCTGCCAATTACACCAGCCTCTAAGACATTCTCCTACAGCTTGGAAAAATGTGTGTTTTGAGTGATGCTAAAGGAACCCCAATTTTAGGGATCTGGAAAAGACCGGACTCTACCTTTAGAGCATGGGAGTACCTGGGCAACTGGTACATGTGAATGAGGCATAAGTTTGCGAGACTTTTTTAGCACCCACACCAACCCATGCAATTACTTAGAAAAGTTTTGAAGTTAAAATGTGAAATAAAGCCTGGAAATGATATGAAAATGAGGAGTTTTTCGTGAAAAAAATGGATTGAAAACCAGAAGAAATTAACTTGGTTTTCAGCAGCAACTGAGAAGATGCTTGGTTAAAACAAAAATGGAGAAAAAGAAATTGAAAAAAGGTTTATGGTTTATCTCTTGAAAAAAATAATCAACTAAATTAAAGAAGAACAAATACTTTCAATAAAAAGAAGCCATTTAATCATGTTACAGAAGGAAATCCTGAGATTTTAAACTCCATACTGAAAAACATCCTTTACAGGAAGGAATTGAGATCTGGGAAGAAAAACAAAATGGATACTGAAAATAAACTCTCTTCTTCACTCTGGGATGCCTCCACCTTGGCAAGAAATTGATAAGTAATTAAACACTAGGTGTACAACCTGAAAAAAAAAAAAGAAATTCATTAACTGAGATGCAGTGATAAACTTTTCCTCCACCATTGCAGATGGGAGCCTCTATACGTGCTCCAGAGGCAAACTGCACTAGCAGATTTTGCCTGAACAGATTCATTTCTCACTCTTACACCTAGCCAGGTATAAAGCATGTAAGAAAATTAATATACACTGGTGCATTTTGGCTGCTGCTTGTACACCCTGCATAGAGATATACCACAGTATCCACCAGTTGTCACTGTCACCTGAGTCTGAGGCTGTCTAGTATGTCCCAGCACAAGACTCACCAGTGGGCAGTCTTCAGGGTGTCCTAGTGATAAATCAGAGAGGGTTAGGATGGGATACAGGGTCTGTAGGGCATCCGCCTCCCTGTCAGTGGCTTCTCAGTAATCCAGAAAGCTCTGCTAGACTCTGGTTTTCACACACGGTCTCTGATGTGTTGCTCTTTGAGTGTCTCATTTTCTGCATCTTCAGACCAGGGTGAGAGTTTGCATGTACAGCGAGCACGTACATTGTGGTTCTGGGTGGTCAATTTTTTTTGAATTATTTTCTAGCTACTTCATTTTGATACCAAGGTATGTTTCTGGAAGTCCTTTCCTAGAGTCCTTTTCTGCAACCTCTACCTCTGTACTTTCTCAAACTAGTCATAAAAGTTAAATGAAGAAAAAAAAAGGCAAAAGACAACACATTCAACCTTTCCCAAGCAGGTGCCTTCTCTGGAGCAACTAGTTCCTCCCACTCCTGCCTGAGAATGTTTGCAATTAGCTTCCCAATAGCACCATCTGGAAGAGCATCAGCCTCACTATGTTTTCACACCCAGGCCTCAATTTGACCATGAAATCAAAACAAGGTAATTTTTCCAACCACCTGGCAAGTTTCCCCAGGATTTCTGAATTAAAAGAACCAGGGCAAGCTACTTTGGCCTGATCTAACCACAGCTATGCTGTCTTGCAGCCCATGGCAAAAATGTCTCACAGATTCAACCACAACCAGAACTTCCTTTTGGGCAAGGTTTTTTCCCAAGATCTTTTCTCTGGAAACTTTTCTTCATGTGGCACCACCATGCCAGGTCTGTTGGCCTCTAGCTCCAGTTGCTAAGCATTGCTGACTGCAAGCATTATTGAAAGTTTTGAAGCAAAGGAAGTGTAAGGCAGATGCAGGTGCTAGGGTTCAACTCTGAGCTAAATGACACTCATCTCCCAAAGAATTTCCTCTTCTCACCCAGTTGCTGCAGCTATATTGCGATCCTGGTAAACCAAGGGACTGTGTGACCGGCCACATGGGAAGTTACAGTGTGCTTCACTCTAATCTCATTTTAAATTACCTCAAACCTCATCCTGCTGTGATGGTACTCCTCATCTTGTTTTAGGTTCCAGTTACACATGCCTACACATATTTTCACACGGACATTGGGCCAACTATATCATCCTAGTCAACATCTATTCTGAAAACAAACCAGATTCTAACACTTCATCCTCTGTCTTCCAAAGAAAATCTGTTTCTGTTATATATTTTAGCCAAAAATACGGTGAGATTCTGGGACTGGTTGAAGGCTAATTCATACTATGCTGATATCTTTCTCCAGTGACTTGTTCAGTCTTCCGTTTCCTGTGACATGATGGAGCTGCTGCTCAATACGTGCTGCTGTGCAAATCTCCAGCTTGACCAGTGTCATCTGTATTTTCACTGAGACAAAGATTACAGCTCTGGAATTGAATTCAAAATAGTTTTAGGACATACTGTTGTTTTATTATTATTATTATTTCTAAATACTTAGAAATCATATTTTACTTAACTGGCCTCTTTAAAGGACTTTTCTAAAGATTGAATTGGTTGGCCACTTCTGATGTTTATGACACAGTTACTACCAAAAATGAAATGACAACAGCTATTTGCTTATGTGGACAGACTTCTGAATGAGTTCCAGCATTCAAGTTTTCACCTGTCTTTTTCTGCCCTCCTGTCACTCTCTACATCTGTGATGGTTTTGGGTTCCATTTTCTCTAGAATCATGTGAAAATCATCTCGCAGTTTGGCCAGTTATTCCTGTGTCCTTCATAGATTTTTGTATTTATTAGCAAAATTCCATGAATGGTTTTGCACTGCTAGCATTTGAACACAGAGCCTTCTAACCCCTAAGCATATCTCCAGCTGGTGATCTGCAAGCTGGGTGGTGTGTACTGGGAAATGGTGAAGCTCTGTCCTGTCCAACCTTGCATTTATCAAAACCTGGTTTTGTTGTGTCGGTATTTAATTAAATTGTTCCTGCAAATATTCTTTCTCCAGTTGCCCATTTCCCTCATTTATAGACCAAAGTTCCTCCTGTGAGTCTACCACAGTTTTCACGAGCCACGTTAAAACCCCTTATCCAACACACCTGAACCATGTCACAGAACCATAGAATCATAGACTCATAGAATCATTATGGTTGGAAGAGACCTCAGAGATCATCAAGTCCAACCATATACCCAATGCCACCATGCCCACTAAACCCACTTAACCATGTCTCGAAGTGCCACATCTAAACGTTTTTTGAACATCTCCAGGGACGATGACTCCACCACCTCCCTGGGGAGCCCGTTCCAATGCCTAACAAATCTAACAGTGAAGAAGTTCTACCTAATATCCAACCTGAACCTCCCCTGGCGCAACTTGAGACCATTTCCTCTTGTCCTATCGCTAGTTACCGGGGAGAAGAGACCAACCCCCACCTGGCTACAACCTCCTTTCAGGTGGTTGTAGAGGACGATCAGGTCTCCCCTCAGCCTCCTTTTCTCCAGGCTAAACAACCCCAGCTCCCTCAGCGGCTCCCCATCAGACTTGTGCTCCAGACCCTTCACCAGCTTTGTTGCTCTTCTCTGGACTCGCTCCAGCACCTCAAGGTCCTTCTTGTAGTGAGGGGCCCAAAACTGAACACAGTATTCGAGGTGCGGCCTCACCAGTGCCAAGTACAGGGGGACGATCACTTCCCTAGTTCTGCTGGCCACGCTATTTCTGATACAGGCCAGGATGCTGTTGGCCTTCTTGGCCACCTGGGCACACCACTGGCTCATGTTCAGCTGGATGTCGACCAAATGTTGCCATCTTGCCATGTCTCCACGTGTCGCCAAGAATTATGGTCACCCCTTTCCATTGCAAGTAGTCTTTTCTTTTTCTTTGGAATGCACCAAGGAACTCTTCAGGATCTTTGATAAATTCAGGAGTCTCCACTGCAGTCCTGGGCCCTATTTTGCTGATCTTAAATTGCCACCTCCAGTAGAGCTGTGTCTTTTCTCTACTGTCAGCTGCTCCAGGGACCTGGTGTTTGGGCGTGCCGGTAGGACTAGTCTCCACAGGCTCTTTGCAGGTTCAAGTGGGGTCTCCTTGGGTGTGCTCCGGCAAGCTGAGATGAGTCCTTGCCACCACATGTCAAACAAAGGCTTCTACCAGATTTGGATAAATCAGCTTCTTTCCTGGGGATATGGTGCTGTGGTACCACTGAAGACGAGCTAATTAAGCTGACTGTCTGAAAATGCCCCTGTCCCTTCCCTCTCTTCCTCACATACTTTTCATCTAGTTTCCAACTTACTCACTTTGACTATGAAATTACACAGAAGCAAGAACTCCCAGGGAGTTGTTTTCCCCTCAAAAATAATGGGCTTCTGTGTTACTCAAGCTGGGATAATCCAGCCTTTCTGTTCCAGGTCTCTGTTGGTTACAGACAATGTGGAAGACATATGTGCCCAGTAGTACCAAATCTTCCAACTGGCCCAGTTCCTTGTCCACTGACTCATCCAGATATTCTGGTCTGCATGCCTTTTACTTCTTTTGGAAGCCGATGCTTTCAGCTCCCTGAATCCATGCTGCAGTGCATCTCAGGTAGCAAATCCCAGATTGGGCCATAACTTTGTTTATGTCCTCTGCTAGGCTTGGGGACAGCCTGCACATCCCTGATCCCCCTTGTCAGGCCAGGACTGGAGCTTTATCAGAGAGGTCTTTGGTCTGTTCAAACTTTTCATAGCTTTTATGCTAGCAAAGAGTTTTTTCTCTCCAAATACAGCTCAATTCTAAGCTCTTTCAGGGATGTTTCTAGATATTCTTTTAAAGCCTTCTTGTTTCGTCTTCAACCCTTGTTTTGGTTCTTATTTCAGATTATCTGATCTGTTTGAACATTTCCGTTAGTTGTTCCAGCTTGGATCAAGAGGAATTACCAGTCTGCAATTTCTCTCTCTGTGAACTGGATCCTGCTGCTGATACTAACATGACTCCTTATGTCATAAGCAATTAATCAGTATTCGGGGCCTCCAGGGTTGTTCTGTCAGGAGGCAGTGTTGCTACTATAGTCAAGTAACGCACAAGTGCCATCCTTTTTAGTCATAAAGAATATGTAAAAATATGTCTCATTTTCCTAAGCAGAGCAGGAGGTATCCAGAATTGTTTCCATGTTTCCAAGCATCTTTCTAGTGGGCATCTATCATCTTCTGGGCAGCATGACATAGGCTTTTCTCATACCATCCCTTTCTTTCTCCAGTCTAAATAATAGCTGTCTAATCCCTCCCCAAAACTGCTACCATATTTAAACGCATTTAGAAATTGAAGCCAAAATCAAAATCTTTGGTCTGAATAGTTTAGTTTTCTAATACTTTTTTTGTACTTTCCATGTCACGGACATTTTGTTACTGCTGTGTGTTAGCCTTAAGTGTAATTTATCAAAGATTAAAAAAAAAAAAACCTCTGTATTTTTTCTGTTCTTTATTAAGTGACATGTCACTGAAAAATTTTCCGAGTACATGGTTTAAATACTATGTCATCTGATTTACTTAAGTTTCCACCTGCCTCAGGTATGTTGGACAATGGAGTGTTTTTCATTGCATAGCCGTTTTATTACAATTCCACTGTAATTACACTCAGAATATATTTTTAAACCTGTATAATTACCCATAAGTTTAAGTGTATGGCTGGCATTATTAACTCTGTTCTTAATAGAACAGAATTTAACTTGCAGTCGTACTAGAATTATTCTGACAATTTTTGCAGTAGTTGTATATATATTAATGCAAATAAAACTTTTAAATAATTACAGTATAAGGTAAGTTATGCACTGAGATTCTAAAAATAATATTCTTTAATCACAAAAATCCATATTTAAATGACATAATTACCCTTAATATGATTTTTTGTACCAAATATATTTCTCAAAATCTTTAGCATCAAAGCAGTGACAGAATAGTGTAATAAATCTGAAAGCTGTGCTAATATGGATGACCTTCCTTTTAACATGAATCTGTAGCAATTATAGACATAAAAAAGTGGACCCGTTTCATAATTACATAGGACACATGATGAGTTCACAGCCAACTAATTATACTGTAGGTTTTGTCTTGTATTTGGATCATCCTTTGGCCACTGGTTTTGTAATGAAAAGAGTTCCTTGAGACCTGGGTTCAGGAGTGAAGACAAGAGGCAGTCAAATACACTGTAGTCTAAAGTAAATCAAGAATGATTTTAAAATTATAGGACCCTGAGTCAACACTCCATTATTTTTGCTCTGGCATAGTGTCTTTGATGTTGATGGAGCTAAATGGGTGTAAAATTGATCTGACAGACTGGATATCAAGCATTTTCAAAATGAGCTTATGAGGCTTTGGGTATTTCCTACCTTTGGTCAATACAACTAAGACCAGCCTTTCTCGTGATTAAGCTGTTCGCTGACAGCACTGACACAACCTTGGTCTAGCTATCACAGCCATTAAATTTCCAGTCAGAACCAGAATTGGGAAAATAGGAGAAAGCCCAAAAAATAATGAGGACAGAAACATTATTAGCCTGTCTCATTTGAACTGGAACAAAGTTTTGTTCAGGCTTGGTCTGAGATAAGGGCAAGTGGCTGAGGATGGTTTTTCTTCTGAAAGCTCTGTCTGAATGGTTGAAATTCAGTCATTCTTATTTATTCTTCTTTTCAAGTTCTAAAATATAACTGCCTATAAAATAAGCAGCAGGTGACCAAACAGAGAGAAACAGTGGTTAACTGGACATGCAGGAGAACTCCAAATGGAGTAGAAATGCTCATCTTTAATAGAGATTTATAGATTTTTTTGTTTCAAAATGTTTTTGTTCCAAGAGCTGTTTCATTACAGCGAAAATGGGGAAGCTAGAAGAGGAGACCCATGTCAGATAAAGGGAAGTGTGTGAGATCTACTGTGTGAGAATGTCCTAGATAATGAGTGACAGCTGCGAGGTTTTGGTCTCACTTTCATTTTAATGGCATCCTCCAGTGATATGCACTGGATTTCAAGCCTTTGTCGTACTGTCAGCTCCTGTGATGATCCACAGAATACGGGCATTTGACAAGTCTTTAATAAACAGTTTGCTGCTGGGATGAATTGAAGTTCAGCTGGATCTAGCTTGAGCTCAGCAGAACAGTGAGTGTTGTTAACTCACCTTTATGCTACAAAAGAAAAAAGAGAAGGAAGGAAGGAAAAAAAAAATCCAACCTTGGACACCTGCTGTCTTTCTAGACACTAATTACGAGAGACCTCGTTTTTGCAGAGGATGAAAATGGGGTAGCAATCTATAGTAAAGCATTGTCACTCCAAGAAAACTGCAGCTAAGAGCACTAGAAAACACTTTTTTTTTTTTTTCTTGGATTTTCACCTAGTTGTAGTCGATTAAAAACCCTCCAGGGGAACTCAGTTTGATAGCTTTTTGGCAGAGATGGGATCCTAGGGCTGTGCTTTGATTCTGTTGCAGTGAGGGTCTTCTGGCAATGGCTCACAGAAAGAATAATGTGACAGAAAAAAGAATGTGATGGACACAATGTCCATGCCAGGGCATGGGCAAAGCAGGCAACCACCATGGAGGTGAGATTCCTAAGAACGAGGGAAGAGAGACAAACCTGTTGTGGTTCAACTGCTGATTTTAGATTCTGCTGCTTCCTCCATGGAGGAAGAGGAGAGGATTGGAGTCAGGCAATATGGGGCAGCAACTGCCTCCGTCACTACGATCCCTTCCTCATTGCAGCAGAAATGGGAATTCAAATTATTTAGGACTTCTCCACCCTATTCAAATCTTCCTTTTCCTTGCGCTGGAGTGACTTGGTTCCCCACTTTCCACACCCCACCACCCCCCCCACACACCACC
>NW_009600071.1:94903-104579 GCF_000690535.1 Cariama cristata
TATTTTCTTCATTTACTTTATTATTCTTATGTAGGTCAGCTCTGATTCAAGCGGTGCTGTAATCTTAATGAGAAGTCCTTGTAGCTGTGATTTAGCAAATGAAGAGCTTTTTTGGTATCACTTTAGTAGATTCAGCACAGCAAAAGCTGAATGTCAGGAAGCTTGTGCCATTTACTGCAAGATTTATTATATAGAAAAGCCTTTATTCCCCAGATTTGGTGCTCCCAGGCACGAATATTCTTGGGAACCAGACCCAAACCTCATGATTCAGGTCAATCTCTCCTTTGTACAGATCATTTTATGTTGCATCCTGTGTGAACATAGAATTGAAACCATACAGAGAAAACTAAAGAATGTTGTTGGTATGGATAGGTATGGCAAGGAATTGGGCCAAATTAGAAAGGGTGAGGTGCTGTTCTTGAACAAGACAGAACCTGATGTAGTATCTGTTATATCACTAAGAAAGATCAAGCTTTGATATGCTGTTTTCTGTGTTGTCTGTTGAGTGCAACTGCTCACTCAATTATCATATCAAAAACCCCTGAAGTTAATAGAGAATGTAGCAGTTGAGAAAACTAGGACTAAAACGGAGGAAGTGTGGGGCTCTTTTGGTATTTTTTGTTGAAAGAGCAATATATACCAAAAATGTGACCAGTATAAAACACAGAGCCTTCCTCACTGACTTGTCTAGAATGAAAGAGCTGGGAAGGAAAATAAAATTCATGAGCTCAGATGTTCATCTGCCTGTACAATTTGAGGTCTCAGACTTCTTACACGCAGGGAAATACTGAAAGAAAATCAGGCATGCCAGAGGCATATACTCAAGTGACTAAAATTTTGAAGGTGTATGTGTTTGTAATGACCCCATTTACACAGAAATGGAAAGATGTTTGTTCTAACATGTCCTTCCCTCAAAATATCTGGACTGGATAATAAGTACAATGAGTACAATTGAGAGTGACACATTAGGAAAAGTTAATTAAGAATCACCTATGCTTAAATAGGAAAGGAGATGAGTATTGAAGTAGCGCAGTTGAATGAAATTGGACAGTGTGTGCTGTCATAAGTGACAGGTGACATGTTTTGTTCCCCGTTCTATTCAGGGCTGTTAACTGATTAGAGTTATCTCACCAGGCTGTCTCACGGCAAGTAGCAATTTCTCCTGCATGACTCTGCCACGGGGGAGTTTGTGGTGACCTTGGAGGCCTTGTGGGACTGAAAAGAAGGACTGATGGGGTCTCGTATTGGCTTAAGGAGAGAAGGTAAAACCTTCTTGTTGCACTGAAGACACTGAACCACTCTGCACTTCTTATGAGAGGTCTAGCAATATGTTTCCATTTTCTGTGTGCTGTTTCATGACTCCGGGAAGGAGTGAATGGAGCTGTCCTGGAGCTCCACGCAGGTCGTTGCTTTGTTTTAAGGGTAGGATCGGTGTAATGAGTTGGCCTCAGCTTGCAGAGCTGTTCCTAGTACTGCATCCAGCCAGAGCCAGAAAGGAGAGACAGAAAAAGCTGCACTGAGATATAATCCAAAGAAGGTCCAAATACACAGGTCTTTTTCAATAGAAAAACAGAAGTTAGTTAGTTTTCTTCAAAACCAAAATAGCTGCTGTTTTCTTTTCTATTAATACAGAATTCCTCACCTTACTGGATTGCTGTAAATATTTACCACATCGATCAGGCGATTAAGATAATGATAGAAGCAATAATTTACCTTTAATAATATATTCTGCAGTAGCTAATCCAAATGCTGCAAAATATCATGATTTTGCTCTTGTTCAGAGTTTTTCCTTAGGTAGTTAATATGCTTTTTCTTATGATGCCCAAGGCTTTTGCACTGCTTTACTTACCACTGTGCATGGAGATCACATAATGTAAGAAGACCGGTTCTGAGGTTGGCAGACATAACTTAGGGAGAAGCAGAGAGGCAAGGCATTTATCTTGAGGGAAAAGGGGAAATCCAGGAAAATTCCGCTTTGCCTTTTTGTCTCTCTTCCCCATTTTGCTGCTTCTCTCAAAAAGCTGTGAACTTAAGCTGTGATGGAAGGGAACTGCAGGGAGAGAGGGGAGGCTCCAGGTCTCCTGAGGTTAAAGAGAAGACTTTAATCTCCAACACTATGCAATGCAGGGTCCCTGAAAGGTCTTCCCACTAAGAGTTGGAGAAGTCAGATAGGTAAAGGAGAGGCACAAAAGCATGTCAGGTACTGAAAGTGGGATGCAACGTTTGGAGAAGGGGGCTTAGGTTAAATTGAGTCAGGACTCGTTTTAACAGATATTTGGGTGCAATTTTCCTTTGGAGGGGTCATTTGGTGAAGAAGCAGAGAATGGAAAGATAGAAAGTGTGAACTGTGGGTTGGGAAGTTTGTGTCGTACAAGAATGATTCAAGCCAGCAAACACGTGCAGAGAGGATGGATGTACATTACACATGAGCAGCACTGGGAGAGCAGTTGTGAAGATGACTACTGTGGAGAGGAATGAAAAGGGAGCATGAAGACACAAGCTGTTGCTGAAAGGAAGCGAGCAACCTAAAAAACCAGAGAAATGTTGGAAAGTTGGGAAATCCAAAAAGTGCAGTTTATTTGGAAAACATAGATACACTTTCCAGTGTGTGACTATTTGCTGTGAGACTTTTTAGCTTAGTACATACTAGTCACCAGTAATTGCAGATGTCAGGCTGCTCAAAGCAAGCAGAGCTGGCAGATAACCAAGGCCCACAGACCCCAATACCCAGGACCAGCATCACTTCCCAGGTGCAGGTTCAGGTGTGCCCCCCAGCCTTATTTCCTCACCAAACTCTCATTATTATTAAAGTGAAAATAAAGCACAGCAATGAAAAGCAATGTGTGTTAGAGATTCAGGATCTTCAAAGGCTGTTGTCTGTTGGCACTTTTTATTCATGTGGTTTAATTTGAATAAAGATGGTGTATACCAATGGTTCAGCATTCCTTAGGGCTCAGCTGACAACTCCCAAAAACACACATAGACTGAGGATAAGAAGTTATTAACATAATTGTCTTGTTCTCAACCACAATCTTTGCCTCTTGTGCTCCAGCACAGCCTTGCAGCACTATTTGTTTGTGTTTATCTCAAATTCATCAGATCCAGATGACTTTGTTCAGTAAACATCAAGAGAGACATGGCCTAAATGAAGACAGTTCAGAGAAGATCAGGAAGAATGATTAGAGATCTTGAAAGCATGGTCTACAAAGGAGAATTGAAATAAACTGGGATTGCTTGGTTTGGAGAAAAGAAGACTGAAGGTGTAACAATCTTGAGATACATAAAAGATTACTGCAAAGAAAAAAAAAATTATTATTTGCCTTTCATGCCCCCGTGCACAAAGAAGGTAATTGTGGGGCTAAAAATGCAGCAAAGGAAATTTCAGGTAAACACTAGGTGTGGCAGTCAACTCCTTTAGTTGTTGGTGCCAGCCTGATGACATCAGTAAGACGCTGAATGACTGACTGAGGTGCAAAGACCCGGATGGTCTTCTGTCCCACCAATGCTTCCCCAAAAATGTAGAGGGATCAGCAGGGTACCAGTACCATGGGGAAAGGCTCCAGTGACTTTGCTGAATAATTTTTCCCTTTAAATACACGTAAGAGCATATAACCAGCTATTACTGTAAGCTGAGAACCGCAAGTAAAACATACGCAAATGTTATTGGTTAGGAAAGTGAGACAGATAAGTACTATAAAGCCTTGTAGAAATGCAAGAGCAAGAGGAAATCAAGCATTTACTTTTCCTAGACTCCAGCAGAGACCATTTTATTTGCCCATTGTTTTGAAAATGTTGCTTCCTTTCACGTATCTTTGCAAAGATTCTTCCTATTCCATTGCTTCAACACAAACTTCTAAAACTTTTAACGTTATATCGCCACGGTACACAATGCTTCCTTTTGTATAATCAGTATGGTCATTCCCTGCTCCCTCCTACTTGCAGTGCAAGAGTGATGACATTTTCTCACTAAATTTCACGAGCAAGGTAATTTTTTTCTCCCATTCCCACAGTACATGGAAGGCATTCCTTGAAAGCATCCTCAGAAACTGCTTTGTTCACCTTCACCATTCGTTCTTTAAAATTCTCCCTGCTCTGACATCTACAAAAAAATTGCTGTGCTTACTAAGGTGATTTTTACTGTGTCTGTGGCTAATCACACAGCTCAGAACTGTCTCCGTCTAAGTATGCATAACCTCTTATGTACGTCTGTTTGTAGTCCTTTTTCAATGATTTCTTGAGGACCATTGACTGTATTTTGGACAGGTTCATTCTTGTAAAATGATAGTTGCCTTTAGTGGATCTTTGTCTGAACCAGTTGTCTAAATTTCCTTTATAATCAATGGAGGGAAATGGGCACTTTGGAGATAAAACCCTTCTAGCACCAGTTCGCTCCCTAGGCTAGGTCAGCTGAATCACCATGCAGTGGTGATTTCCTCTCAGCTGTATCGAAAGGGACTTCTTGATAACTAGCACAGATCAGACCATAGCCAACATCTAAAGGTTTTAGAAATTGTCTCACCTATATGTCTGTCATACTCAGGTCCCAAAAGCAACCTCTAGGAAGAGCTACAGAGCAAACTATAATGATAGCCTCTAGAAAACTTTACCAGCATAATACTATAATAAAAACAGCATTGCAAAAAAAGCCAGCCACCTAAAAAAACCTAAACTCTCTGTCAATAATTCAGTATCCACAAGCTGTAGGAAAATTCCTTTGGCAAATGACATCTATAATGTTCTTTGACCTGCTGCCATCTGCTTTAGCTGCCTTATAATCAAGTTTGTTTTCAGACAGCCTGTGCCTGATTCTTTCAAGATAAGGAGGGTGTGTATTTTAACAGAAGTTACTAGTAGACAGATCCATAGCACAGGAAGGGCAAGAAAATAATTGAACAGAGTAATATATATTTATGTAACACTTACAGTTGGTTTCCAGAAACAAGGATTTCAAGTCTTTAGAGGTGGTGGCAATAGTGCCTGTAATTACCTACTGGAAAGGGAAAGCACTTGCGAGTTGAAACAACTTTTAGGGTGGAGACAGAGGGGTACTATTAAAAGGTACAGGTACGAATATGCCTCCCTACAACTCTGCTAATGGATAGTCAAATTAGTTTAAAATTATTATAAAAAGATAACATTTTACTTGAAAAAATGTTGAAGGTATTATAAATATCCTCAGAATAGCAAAGAAGAGGATTTGGAGACTTTGATATAGAGAAGACGTAGATATAAACACAGATAGAAATCAGAGATAGGAATAGAGATGTTATGATTTTTTCATCTTCAGTCCCTCTGGTATACATTGAGGCTCCTGTATAAGTATTGATTTCAGAAAATTATCTGAAGTTTTGTATACTTACCTTGCATTTTCTGTTAGAACTACAGGTAGAAATAAAAGTGTTAAAAGTGACCATTTCAATGATTTTATCTCTTCTTTCTCTGACGTAATTTTAAATTGCACAGAAAAATCAGTTCTCCAGCATGTCTTAGTATTACCAATTATTTGTGGAGGTCAAGGAAGTTTGACCTTTCAGATACTGGAGAAGAATAAAACTATTCCCAAAAAGCAATGCAGTCAGCTCTTTAGTATGCTGTAACAGATCAAGCAGGTCTTGAATTGGTCATGCTATGAGTGCAGAGACGATGTGTGCCAGTTCACATCCAGCACGGTGCATTGCTACATCGTTGGGATATAGAAAGATGAGTACTCTCCTTTTGGCTTCAGAGTGGTTATACATGGAGGCAGGACAGGTGAGGTAGCACCAAGCAACATCACTGATATTCCCTTCCCTTCCCTTCCCTTCCCTTCCCTTCCCTTCCCTTTTCCCACCCCACCAATTACACAGCATTTTTAACGTGTGTTACCTGTATTTTATTAGGTCCAGGTTATGCCTGCTACCCCACTAAGCCTAGCCATATAAGAGTTATCTGTGTCTGTACAGGTGCACAAGCATGTACACATGTACATATAGGTGCAAGAGAAGGTTCAGAGTCTACCTTTATCATGTGAAAACCAATGCATGCCTTCAACTGTCACTAACACCAAAGAACGAGGCAGTAGCTAAATACAGTATAGCAACAGTTTTGTGGGATCAACAACTACAAGTAGAGGTTAATTTCTGTAAAACAACCTCTTTTGCTCTTTAAAGATGTAACTTTTTCTCAGTCTGTGCAGGCAGGGCTGTCTGTCCTTCCTGAAGGCTGTCCGAGAAGGAAGGGCAGGAGGAAGTTCTGTGTTTCCAGTGCGAGAGAAGGAGATTTCATTGTCTGCATTGCAGACATATGGATCAGGGAAACATTTCTGCTGCGGGCCAGATCTTTATAGTATCCATTATGGGCATGTTTATGTCTTTTCCTTGGAAGATCTAGCATCAACAACTTCCCTGGATGAACCATCAAATCTGGTGTGACTGTTTCTTTTTTCCTACAGTCCTTCCAATAAAACTTCTTCAGGTCCATTAACAGAAGCTATAGAGTCAGGAGTGGGTCTACTTTACAGTGACAGGTCTGACAAAGTGCATCATTTAAAAGGTAAATAGTTTGCCCACAAACAGAGCCCAGCAGCAAAGGAATTTCATTCATGGTGTATATCCTAACTCCAAAGTCTTGTCAGATGCTGGATTGCTCTCTCAAAGAAAGAGATTAAAACCCCACACCTCAGCCTGAATTGTAGTCGGATACATCAGGTGTCACACTCCTGTATTCACAGGGACTGAACAAGGAGGTTTGATAGATGATCTCATCCTGATGAGTGAAACCCTGACATCTTTAAAATCGGTGGGAGTTTTGCCATCGGGTTCGCACTGTAATTTAAATGCCAGCACGCCATGGGTGTGGGGATACCACAAGATCAAGTTTAACAAACTGCTTTGAGGAATCCAGCTCAGGCTCAGCTGGATTTAAATTTTGAGTCTTCCTTCATGCAAACCTTAGCAGGGTTTAAATGACTGCTGCTTGCCACGCTGAGCAGGAAAGTCCTGCAAAGTTCAAATCATATTTCAAGCCAAACAACTCGTACTTTTCTAATTTAAAGTTTCAAGAGGACTTTGGGTCACCACACTGTATATGAAAGAGTAGACTATCTTGGTGTTTTCTCCACTGCAGCAGCTTACAGAAATAACAATAATAATAAAAAACCTCACAATAAGAGCTATTCAGAACAGAGCACCAAACAACATGTCCTTTTCCTTATAGTAAACCTCGGAAATAAAAGGTTAACAAACCCTTGGTACCTGCTGCTGAGGGTTTTCACACTTTAAATAAAGCTGACAAAAGAGATGAGTAATTTTGTTTGGGCCACATTCTAAATGTCGGTATCACTATTTACTACCTCTCGAAGTAATCAATTGCACTGGTGGTCCAGCATCCCTCGCTGATCCTATTGATTGAAAGCCAGAGCCATGGTTCACTCTTTTTGTGTTTAAGTCATCTTATATCACTTTCTACACTGACCTCTGCCTGTAGTGCTAGGGCTTTTGAAGCATGTATCTAGTGAACATGCATTCAATGTCTTTTCCATCCAATTAAAACTCTTCACTATCATTCCCTTTTATCTAGCCTTTGTAATTGGATTCCTAGTTTCTCAATTTTCATGGCAGCAAGGGGGAAAGTGATAGCAAGTCCCTGGTTTAAAAAAAAAAAAAAAAAAAAGTGTTATGATTTAATTCTGTCTAAAGGGTTTGTTTTTTCTTTAGCTGAGTTTCTGAAGGGAAAAAAGCCTTCTGTGATCATACTATCGTTTGTCCATCTGTGTTCTCCACTTAATAACTTTGGGATCTCTTGGCCTCTTTCAGTCAGATTTGAAGATGGGTTTATAACTCTCTTCTAGCATCCTGGTGTTACTGCGTTCCTAAGAGGTACCTGAGATTGGCAGCTAGCTAGAGGAGGAGATCCAGTCGTCACACAGAGAAAAAGACTGTGCTGTGTGAGTAGGTACCTGTCCAGCCTGGGTACCTAGCAGTCGGTGGGGACATTCCCACATCTCTGGTCGCACACTGGCTGTCCTTTCCCAGGGGAGAGATGTGGGATGTAAGGAGGGACAGAAGGCATCACGGCTTTTCATCATACAGGATGTGGGGTGAGGGAAAGGAGAGGAAGCTAGAAGAATAAGTCACCCAAATAGATATGGAAACTGGCTTCGTTAATGCCACTGCTTATGAACTGCCTTGGTTTTTTGAGCGTATTACAGCCTGGTGGGTTGTTTCCAAAGCTGCTTGTGTTCAAAGTATTTTACGTTTTCATGTTACCAGTAGATTGTGCAAATATGGTCTAGCAGCATGTTACACACCAAGATCAATATCAAAGACAGGTGAAATACATCACTTTCTAGAGATGCCTGCAGAGGGACTAGGTTAGTCTGCATGCTTATCTTCTACTCAGAGGCCTTTACGTGAGTTGAGACTTAATTGACCTGGGTTTTGTTATTACTAAAAACATGAATCTGAACAAAACAGAACAACCGTATTGACCCAAAACTTAGTGATTTAGTTCACATTGACTCTACCAAACTATTGTTCCCTCTCTTCTGTAAAATTTTCTCTTTGGGACAACTTCAGAAATGTTTGAAAGTCAGTAATCTACAAGCTGTACCACAATTATTTAAAGTTACAGAAGTCATCCAGTAAGTCTGGTCTTACAGTTAACCTCAGATAGTTTCTTCCTTGACTAATATTCCAAAGTCTTGGCCAAGAATCCTTAGATGACAACACCAGTACAGAACAATAAGGTAGCAATTTTGGGTTTTTCTCTCAGGTAAAGGAAGAAGGGGGCTAATAAATCCTTGAAATCAATAATACTCAGCAGCAGCACGCTAGTACATAAATTATTAAATTATTTAAAAGGTCAAAATTTTTTGATAACCATCTACAGAAGGCCAGGAACTAGGAGTTTCAAACGTGATGGAGTATTTGTGACTGTGATTGCAAGGAGGAGACAAATATTTTCCAATCCTAACCCATTATACTTACAATAATATGAGTCATTCCAATTCTCTCTTTCTTATTAAGTAAGGTACTGTATAGCCTTTGGATAACAGGAAAAAGTTAATGGAATAGAAGGTTAAAACAACTAAATAACCTTAACTTGGCAAATAGCAATAGGGAACAAGATAATTGTCTGTAAGTACCTGAAGGGAGGGATAAGAATAGTTTCAAGACTGTAATTAGATATAATGGGATGAAATTAGGCAATGGAAAATGTTAGGGAGGAAAATCCTAACGAAAACATCATTCAAAACCTAGAATAAACTCCAAAGGAAGTTCTACTGGAGAAAGCCTGGGTTCTTCTGGTAAAGGTGAGTGGAAAGAAGAATTTTGAAAACGCACGAACTGATTGTGCACTGGAAAGGTGATGGGGTGAACTTCAAAGGATTTTCTGGTTTTAGCTTAATCTAATCCCATATCTATTGCCTCAGTATATTATTAAAATGAAAGGGATTTCTTTGAAGACCGTTTTTTAGTCTCCTTCTGAGTCAGAACCGCCATTATCACATCTAGGCTCTCTAAGCACTATTTTTATGTGGGTCAGTTAAAATTACATAATCAAAAGCAGTATAAGTGATTTCTCCAGAATAATATATCTGTTTCACTGAAATCTGCCATCTACACTGTACTACCAACATTTTTTTGTTCCTGAGAGGAGGCAAGGACTCTACTCTTTTCATGTTAGCAGGTTGGGG
>NW_009600071.1:104592-124379 GCF_000690535.1 Cariama cristata
TAGGAAGGATTTATTTTCCACCCCTGGTTCTCTGGAAAGAAGATGGGGAAAGGGTTAATTTTCACTATTTGTATTCATAGGCTTGACTCACTATTGTACACATCAACTCTTGTCAGATTTTTTATATTTCTTATATCAGTGTCATTCTACTAAACTTTATGCACTGTATATCTTGACTGTATTGTAGAACTGGGCATGGGTGAGTTGTCTCCAATGTATTTCTGTTAGCTTGTTATTTACCTTGAACATAAAAATCAGGATTAAGTGGCCAAGCACTGATGAAGGTGTCTCCCCATTATGATGTTACAATTTTCTTCCCCCTCATAACTTTCTGAAGACCATGTTATTCCCTTGACTGGATTACAGATTAATCAATGCTGAACTGTTTCTGGAAAAAAAAACAAACAAACAAACAAACAAACTCTATTTTCTCTATTTTACATTTTCTGCTTCTGTGTAGTCACAAGCAATGCTACGGACAGAAGTTCATGCACAACGCCACTCTCACACATCCTGGCTCTGCCTATCTTTCCTATTGTGCAGAAGCTGATATTTTCCTCAAACAGACAAATGTGATGAGCAATCAGTGAATATAAGATCCTCTTTCTCAAACCTGTTCTTCACACAGAGTCATGGTCATGTTGTCTTGACCTGGTGAATCACTTGCAGAGTTATGGATCATGTTTACAGTGTCAAGAGCAGGAGTTATTCCCGTCTGACCACTTTTTGGAATACAAGACACGGAGCATCATCTCGAAAGTATTAGGGATAGAGAGAGAGCTAGCCAACTCTGTGTTGAGAACAGTCAACAAACCCAGGTTTGAAGGGAGCCATCCATTTAAGTTCAGATGAATGTTTGCAATCACAATAACTGGATTTCATTATTACTTAACATATTCAAAGTACATTTTGCTTGGTAAAGTAGATTTTCTTAAGACGATTACGGTGCTAAATGTTCTGATTTAATAGAAACAAGAGGACAGAGAACTATTCGGAATCCAAGATAACAATGTGACACAGATGAGATGCATATTTATTCCTCACCCTTTTCTGATGCTGCAAAACATGTTCTTAATTCTTTCAAATAACAGTGTTTGTGCGCGGGCAAGGGGTTATTCATTCACAAATTATTGCAACATGTAGGTTTGCAGATGTAAAAATGTAGATTAATTAGTTTTGTTAGCTGCACTGTGGTTTTACAATGCTATTGAGATCTTTGCTATCTCCTAGTTCTACATTTTTCCTTACCTAACCGTAGGTACTTACGTGAGGTGACAAAGGATCCTTTCTGGATGCAACTGTACTGTTCCACTGAACATAAGGAAACCATAGCAGGGATCAAGGTTTGGTCCCAATTGTTTCAAAGCAGAGAAGCTAATCAGGACCTTACACTTGCCAAGACAATGAGGTGTCTCTGTGCATCCATGATGTGGACATCAACTACCCTACTGCATCTGGACCATGCAGCAGTTATGGTAGTCCCCACCAACCACAGCTGTTTCATGAAGGCTCCTTCAAGTCCTTCCTGCCATTTTAAACACTGCCCTGATCTGGAGACCATTTCTTGGAGGTCATGAATATAATTAGCTTGAATACTTCGTAGACATTTTTGAAGTGCACCGGTTCCCTTCTTAGCCATCTTCTGACCACAGGCTCTTGGCAACTTGATGTCTGAGAGCAAGGCAGCTGTCTCCTAGGGCTGTGGTTCCCTGACTGCAGTAGAGTTACTTCCAGATGAGTGCCATGTAATTCTCCAATCAAGGTAATTGAATCTCAATACACTTAGAAAAAACATATCAAATCAGACAGCCCAGTGATAGAGTCAGATTAGTAGTTAGGACCTCTGGATAAAGGATTATATTATTGAATTACTCTTTTATTTTGATGCCCTGTTTAGTTAGCAATTTGTTCTACAGTATTTCAGTCAGGTCTACAGCAAGCTCCCTGAAGGGTTTATTCTAATAAGTAATGCAATTTGAAAAGGTAGGAAATCGCAGAAAACTCGTTTAGTTTCACTCATTGTTACTAGTTTACCATTCTACATTGATTTTCCTCCTTCCTATTATACATGGACTATGTTCTCTAATGGGTCTACAAGTCTACTGATTAATGTGAGTAAAAATAATACTTGTTTTATTGCAGGAGTAAATAATGTCTTAACCACTTTGAACCTTACAGCCCTTTCAGAGCACTAATCTGACATGGCACTATCACAATGACTTCACCTGCCTCTTTTCCAAAACCCCTTAAAGCCTTTTTCGTTCATTTTATTCTCATTTCCTCTGAATATTTAGTCAACACATTTTTAATGGATTTGCTTTCACAGTGACTACACCTTTTGTGTGCAAACATTTCAATATCCACCTTATCCTGTTGGGAATATTTACAGAAAGGGAATTTTTAAGACCCTATACAAATATTTAAAGAGTGAATTTAAATTCAAGGCACAGATATTTGGACCAAAATTGCTACTGAGCTTATCTATTGAAGGTGCAGAAAAAAGTTGCTGGTGATTTTTTCAAAAGTTATTAATAAACCTTTCAGCTCTCACTACCCATTTCCTTTTGTTGGCCAGTGCTGAATTTTGCTTATTTCTCAGTAGCTTTTCAACACTTCAATTACAGTTTCTCTGCCAGGTCACATAGCAATACTTTCAGTTCTGCCAGTTTTTTAGCCAAAACTCTTGCATATGGGCAATCCAGTTTGTTCCTAATAACCATAACTTCATCCTTTGTCTCTCCTTCCACCTCTTCCCAGCAGAAGACACTCCCTTAACACGAACACATACCTTTATTCTGAGAGAACAATTAATAGAAAGGTAAAGGTTAACTGCAAAATGAGAAATGGTTCCTGGGTAGAACTGTACAACAGTTTAGAGGTGACTAAGCTAGCTAAAAGAGATTCCTCTTGGGTAGTGGAAGCGGCTTAGTTGTGGCAGTGATAAACTCCAGGCATGATAATTTATTTTGCTTTTCAGACTTTATAGAGCTTGGAGCCTCTAGTAACCAAGCTAGGAAGTTTACAGTAAAAAAAAAAGCGTCTCTGCATCATGACTATGCCGGAGGTGGCTTGCTTGCTTTAGCAACTGGAAGGTGGTCTGTAAACCAGAAAACAAATACCACAAACTCCATTCACTGGTACTGCTACTCTGTCTCCTGAGAATGATAACACATATATTTTCTGGCAGTCTTTTCCTCTTCTTAGACCATACACTCAGTCTTGAACCCAGAAGTTCATGCCAGAATTCTTGCAAACCCACCAACACTATTCATTGTTAGTCTAGGCACCCACACCTTTTCTCCAACCCTTAAATCTACAGAACAAGTCAAGCTTTTTCTTCTTTTTTTTTTTTTCCTTCTCAAGTGTCATAAGGAAAGATGGTATTTAAACTGTTCTGAACTGACAAAAGTTTGGTATCATTGAATCCAATATGAAGTAGCTGGAAAAATTTTCACACTTTTTTTTTCCTGTTTTCACAACGTTTTAAGAATGTGTTGACAAATTTGTCAAAAATCTCCTAGAAGTCTGAAATGTTTTATTAAATGTTTTCTTATTTCGGTTTAAAGTAATTTTTCATTTCAACATTTCCATAACATTTTTTCAATTCAAAAAATAACAATTCAGAACCTCATACCATCCTAACAAGTTTTTTTTCCTAAGCAAATCATTGCAGACATTTTGGGAAACTGAACTTTTTTAAAAAAAAAAATAATTTTAAGTTCATAAAATCTTCTGTTTCAGTTCCAAATAGAGGAGAAAGAGAAAGAAATTAGACTGATAGGCTGTGCTGACAAATCACCTTCTTCCCAACCCATGAGTCAATTTCAAAAGAATATTGATAAAGAAGTGAAGAACTCAGAGATGCTCTCCTACAGTTTTCTAAGAACACATGCACTTGGTTAGAGGGCTAAAGCCCAAACTACTGCCTCTCTTTGTGAGAAAAATACCATTGTGAGCATATGTGTACTATTAGATATCAGAGAATTCAAATCTATGAAACAGGGATTTTGTAAGTACCTTTTCTTGCTGAATTGCAAAAGTTTTGATAGTGACAAATAGATGAATTCTTTTTTTGTTTGTTTGCGCTTCCTTCCGCCTCTGTAAATAATACAGCGGGATACCGAGAGCAGGATTCTCCAATTTGATTCAATCTGTTGGTAACTTAGGCGAGAAGGCTAAAACACACTGATTGATTTAGCAATACGATCAATGTGATCATGTCGTCACCACCCTGAAATCAGTGCAGTGCGTTGGTGTGACTGAAATGACGGACACCCTCTCCTGTAGCCCAGGCTTGCATGCTTAGCTGAGGAGAAATCAGCATACTTGCAGTGAATGGATATCTGTCTGCATGAGCTGAAGATTTAGCTCCTGAAATATCCCTGGAGAAAGAGAGCCACTTTCCTACAGTGCCTTGGGATTAACATGTAGATTAGAGTGAAAGAAAAAAAAAGCATTTCAAAACCTAATGCTGTTGTCCACCTCTTTATGTATTTAAAAATTCAATTAAGACTGAGGGTGTGGGCAGGTCTGGGATTGCAGAGGCCGCTGCCACGTGTGTGGTGCAAGAGAAGAAAACTGGCATGACATGAAAGAGCAGACGGAGCTGACTGGTCTCATGTCCCTCACCGGGCAGGGTGAAGAATAGACACAGAGTGTAACTACTGCAACATCATTTGGGTTTCAAAATCCATGCCTTCTTTTAACAACTTGAAGATTTCAGGCAGATAGGAAGGGACATCTTTTCTTGAAATGCTGTAAATGTTGAATGTGATCTTTCTCTTGGCAATATCCTTTTAAAGTTTGAGGTCTAGTGCTCTGGATGTGCAAAGGAATGCATTTCAGACTTCTGCATTCCAGATTCTCTCTGAACAAAAAAGGAAATCTTCCTGTTTGAATAGGCATTCTGCTTACTGTGCCTCAGACACAGGGCATTAGCAGTAATGCCAGTGATTCTGTTATCCTCTTCGGTGATGGGACATTTTTTCTTTTTCTCTTTTTACTCTCCTCACCACTTTTTCCCAAAAACGAAGAAGGGGAGACAGTGTATTTCCAAAACCCATCTCTCAGCTTCTTTATTTTATACAGTCTCCCCTCCCCACCCAAAATACCTTGAATAGCCCTTTATGTAACTTCAGTTAAAAAAAAAAAAAAGAAAAATACAGCTGCTCCTCTGAAGCCATCCAAATCTAATTAACTACAGAAGCTGAAGTTATATTAAGCTTCTCACTTTCTCCATCTTAGCATCTCCATTCATACCTTCATTGAATGTGTTCACAAAAAAAGGAATTTCTAATAATTGTATCTATAGTCTTGTAAAAAGAAAGGCACTAATCAGGAGGCCTGTGAAAGACGAGAGATCGGAGCCTCGCTTGAACTTGGCAGTCTGGCCCCGAAAAACTTGCAGACAAAGGGGCGAAGGGAACCGAGGAGCTTAGCCCTACATCTAAGGAAGCTGGTGAGAATTTGTTCAGCCTCTGAATAGAGATCTCCGTTTCAGTCCTAAATTGTGCCCGCACAGATTCATTGAAATGCCTTCTCCGAAGGAAGAGGGGGCGGGAGGCAAGGGAGAGAGAAGGCAAGGAAAGTTTGTTGAATATAAATGAGGTTACGTGTGGCTGAAGAGCGAGATAGAAGCTCTACAGAGATTTATTCTTGACTGACATACACTAATACAAAGGCAATAAAACGTGTCCTTGGCAAGTGGCATTAACAAGCAGTAAACCTTAATCTTCAGAGAGCTGAGATGATGCAACCCACCTCAGTGCAAAATATTTTCTCATTTGTGGAGTGCATTATTTAAAGTATGTTTAGCTAGTTTTAAAGAAGATGTAACTAGCTATCTTACCATGCCATGACCTTGTGATTCAGGCGGTCTGCAGAGTCACTAGATCAGCATGAGTAAGGACTCTTGACATTTTCTCACTGGGGAGTTCAGCAGTCCTCCTGTACGTTATGTCTCGTCTAGGGAAAACTTCACAGTCTGTCTCTCCCCACTACAGGACTTGGTGGAAATGAATGGGATTGCACCTCAGATGAGTTTTTTTCAGGAGTCTCTTACAATTTTTATCTAGTAAAAGATGTATTTTCAGTCTAGTAGCCTTAGGCACGTGTTCTGGTCTGGTTATTCACATTAATATCTTCACTTACATTCACATCTTCTGCTGCAAGGATCCCTCCTGAAACTGC
Organism: Cariama cristata; assembly: GCF_000690535.1. Lineage (NCBI taxonomy): Eukaryota > Metazoa > Chordata > Aves > Cariamiformes > Cariamidae > Cariama > Cariama cristata. Next base: position 110,782 of record NW_009600071.1, read on the forward strand.
AACATTACTCAATAAAAATAAAGGAACAGAAACCTGGTCATTAAATTAAAACAATTGCCACTGCATAGCAGAGAGAGGAAGCATTGGTATATTAAAGTAAGTGTAGTTAAGATACAAAAAATGTGGATGGTGCATAAAGTCCCCTAAGGAGACACCACCAGTCCTGACCTAGACAAAAGGACATTCATCCAAAATTACAAAGAATTAGTTTGTTTGCTGTCTTGACTGGATTTATTGTTAATTTTCTACTTGCTCACTGCACAATAATGATTAGGAAACAAGATAACCTGTTACCAGCTTCTTGGGCTCTTACTCTTGAGACTGTAAAAAGGCTGAGTATTGATTTCCAAAGGTGAGATGGGAAATCCTAATGAACAAGTGCTGGTTTCTGAGGAGGAGCAAAGTCACTTCCCCACTCCCCACTGCTCTTCTAAGGTTGGATAGGCGTTATCCTGGCAAAACGAATAGTGGTCTTGCATTAGAACTTTACAAGGAGTGTTTGCTGGCCGTTATTCTGAAGCAGAGCACTGAAGATCTCCTCACCCTGCCTCTGAACTCAAAACATCACATTGCTCGAGGCTGAGGGCAGCTTCCCAGTTGGCCTCATACTGTACCGTCACTCACATGATGAATCAAAGTTATTTTTACACCACAGCTTAAAGAAAAAGTAAACATTTTGTGAGGTTTATATACTGTATGGTCTCTCTTTCTCCATAAATTAAAAAGAAATTGCAAATTCTCTCACCACTCGTTTTGGAGCTGTTTTTAGCTCATCTGTATCTGGATTTTCTGCTATGTAGCTAAGGACATTTACAACAGATACAAATTTCATTATTGAACTGTAATTGCATTTGTTTTGCCCTGCTTTGATGTTAAATATAAAGAACCTCCAGGCTACTTCATCTAACATACAATTGTTAGCAATGACTCCTGCTAAGGGAAGGCAGAGTGCTGTATTTGACCTAATCTGGAGTGATTATGTTTATCAGACAGCTGAATGAGTTCCTTAATGAATGACAGCACCGTTCGTGGGGTTATATACTGAACCCAGTATCACCTGTGCACTGATCAGGCACCAGGATCTCTAAGCTCTTCAAACTACTTTGTATAGTGGAAAATGAGTGCATTTAACTTCTGTAAAAGCAAATTAAATGGAGAAGCACAGTTGCTATTTCTTATTATTTTAATAAGGGCCTTGCTTATGAGGACAGCAAGAAAATTTTGATCTATTCCCTCTGCCATCACCTTTCTCTAGGACAATTCTGAACTTCTTGGTTACGAATGCTAAATGTTCCACATCCCCATAAACATATGAATAAGGAAAATCTTTAACCCAGTTCTCTTAAGCTATACATCAAGAAGTTTTTTCCCCTTTGATTGTACAAATAACTAGGGGAATCTCTTACATGGGAAGAAAAAAAGACTTCAACTCACCTTGCAGAGGAGATACAAATGTGTGTCTCAAGTATCAAAGTGTCAAGGAGGGAGAAAATATTTTTAAAAGGTGTTGAAAGTAGAACAGAAGGACCATGAACATGAACAACGTCCTGCATAGACTGCAGAGACGATACAGCCTCCATCTTCCTTTTGCCAGGGAGCTGGACTGGAGTCAAACCTGCAGTAGTGGAGAATAAATAAAATTGTGTTGATCTTTTCCTGCTTACAATTTGCACGATACATTGAATTTTATGAACGCTGTCCATGTAATCTCAAGGACTTCCTAATCTGTAAGCACTTGATATATCTGGGCCAGGCTTGTTAAATTAAATTAGGTCTGGTGATAATACAGCAGTGAAAATGTTGTTCTGTGAGTGGGGTGTGTCTTGTCTGCAGGGCAGTGGAGGAAAATTGCATTATTGGGAAACACAATTAGTTCAGGGGCCTTGTAGCTTCCCATTAAAACGCTCTTTTTGTGGTCTGCGACAGCAACGTGCAGTGGGGAAGCAGTTAAAGAGGGCACGCTCTGCTCCCATCCTCTTCTCCAGTATAACCACCAGACACTCTTCTTCTGGGTTTAACTAAAGCAGCTGTTTTATTATGCCCCCATGATTCCACCACATGTTTTATTGCATATACCAATAAGTATTGCATACATCAAAACCACTTTTATTAGTATTACTGGCCGGTACAAAGTTTACTACCAAACTAGTAAATATTTTGTCTCTGACCACACTAAGCTTGAGCCTAACTTTTGGGTTTACCACTTCAGATGTGTGGTCTCTCCTTACTCACTCAGAGGGAGAAGGGGGGATGCCCCTTGGATAGCAAAGGCATCATTGAAGCCAGAAATGTTGTGTGGCTTCATGGTCAGGCCAACTTTGCTCTCTTTTTGCCTGTATTCATGCACAAAAGCACCTTGGGGACGATAAGTACCAACAAAGAAAGTCTCCAGGCGAGAGGGGGATTCCTCTTGATGGGAACCTCAGGGAGACAACCTGCCCTTTGTAGAGCTGGTAGGTAGCAGAGCCAGGCAGGACCATACATGATCTCCATGGCCAGGGGGTCTAAGCATGCCGCAGCTTTTGCCACCTACCTTCACATCCCTCCTCCGCTACCAGACACTGCTGTTAATCCCATTTCATAGATAAGGAAATAGAAGAGCACAGCGCTTAAAGCTACATTAGACTTCCTGCTATAGGTGCCTGACTTAAGCATCCAGACTTCTACGGCTTCCCAGTTCAAGACAATAATGGGCAATTGAGAGTGGCCGCTCTCCCCATCTCGCTGTCTCCTGATCCATATGCCATCAGCAGAGCAAGGCAATCGTAATGCTCAACATGAGGTCTGCACACCCATTAGGTGAAATGCCTAATCCAGGCACTGTGGCTGCTATTTTCCTTAGACTGTTTGACAGTGGTGTATGGTGCATCATCTGAATCGTTCTTTGCTTTCTGTGAGGTGGACATGGGGACTGCTGTGCCACCTGCATGCAGTCCCGAGCAATCTTGCAAGGCCACGTAGGAGGTCCGTACTGGCACAAGACCCGCTGGCAGTCCATAGTGCCTGCCCTGCTGCAGTATTTCTTCTCCTCTGCAACTGCTATCACAGAAAAGATTGCAACTTGGTTCTGCAGCTCATTTCCTTTATCTTTCACATGCTGATAAGTTGAATAAAATATAATTTCCTCAACCAGTCGGCATGTCTTTGTCACTCTGATTTCTGAGAGGAAGCGAAAGGCTTTCCATCAACCCAAACCAATCCTCGCTGAGGAGTTTGACTCCTGTGACTGATTGTATATAAGGTCATTTCAATCACAGTTTTTGCCCAGGGACCCAAGCTCGGGGAGCACCAAGCGGTCAACTTCATTTCTGCTTTGAATGTAAGACCAATCTGATTCTCAGTGGTACTTAATTAGGGCATATCATTACAGCAAGAGCATGGGTGTTTTGTGCTGAAATACTCAAAGCATCAGGAAAGAGTTATGTAAACATTTTCCAGTCCTGACCTTTAGGATGCTTTCCTGCAGTCCTCATAAGAAAGCACTGTGTCTAGCCCTCCCGTCGTCATTTGACTTTACATCCCTTCCTATGCACAAGCTTTTCCTTAGGCTTCAGTACCTGGAACCAGGTTACCTGAGATTCCCAGAAGTAACTTTAAAAAGCTTATAGTGAGGGGAAGTTTGAGACTCCTGCAGATGCAACCAGCAAAGATGAACAGGAACAAGATAAATTGCAAGTTTTTCAAGTCAGTTTCCTGCATATTCTCCTTGGAGAGGGAGGATTTGAGCCACAAGGCCTAGAAATGAGCACTCAGCACTGTAAATTTGACTATCCAAGACGATGAGAAATGTGGAGCTGAGCACAGGCAGACTTATCCTTTACTAGATGCAACCTGAAGAATTCAAATGTCCCAGAGGCTAAGGCCAGCGCACACCACAGAATTGCCTTGGTGTCCCTAGGGAAACCAAAACTGAAACACAGTCCAAGACCAGCCCTAGGAGCTGCTCAGCAAAAGCCCCTGTTTTCCCCAGTAATGTCATCTGAACGTTTCAGGAACCAACACCGCATAAGGGAGTGCACATATTATTCATCAGGTCATTTGCAAAGTACAAAGGCTTGTTTCACCACTTTGCTCTACGCTTCCTGGGTGACCTTGCTGAGTCTCAAAGACTGGTATTCATCTCAGCTGATTGCAGCCATACAGGATTAGGGATGTAATCCTATAAGACATCAGTGACCCGCCTTTATAAGCAGTAGGAACAGGAATATTTAAAAAGTAACTCACCTGGCCTGTCCTACATAAGCTCTGTGCCTCAGTTCCCCATTCACCACCTGTTAAATGGGGATGGCAGCACTGTCCCACCTTCCTAGAGTGCAATGAGAGAGCACTGAAATACTTGGATAATACAGTTCCAATGTTACAGAAACATCTTCAATAGTCTGAAGTCACTGGGGAAAGAGAATATTTAGCCGTTTAGCACATCCAGAGAGAGAAATTTTTATCCTAGTTAATTATGGTGTTACTAAAATTCTGAGCTCAGCATCTGGAATTTTTAAATATTTCTCCCTGAAAATCAGTGGCTGGGGTTTTTGGAGAGGTTGTTTTGCTTTTCCCCAGTGTAGCTAGAGCAATGAAGCCTTTAGATAAATTAGACATTTGCAAAGATTTGAGGCAAGTTGGGACTGATAGAGATAAAGTAAATCAAGTCACCAGTATCATCTGCTCTGTGAGAGTGGAGGCTGGGGACATCTTCCGCTCTTTTCAGTTAACAGATGCAAGAGATGGTGAAAAGGTCAGAGATAAATGTAGTACTCACTTTGTACCACATATTCACGGGGGCTGGACTAAAGAGAGGCCAGAAAAACACGTGTGTACTTTCAACCTTTCACTGCAGGCAGTCAAGAGCATTACAGAGATGGAAATGACAGACTATTTTTGTGCAAAGCCTGGAGACAGTCACTGTAGCAGAGTGGGACCAAAATAATAAAACCCCAACCAAAAAATAATTTCTCTCTCTGCTTTCATCCTCCCTGCCTCTCCCACATCCCTTCCCCTCTCACGCCTTGCAGAAGCTATAAATCTAGGCCATCAGAGAGAAGCTGGAGCAGCAGCGTATTATCTTGAGAAATCACTCCCAGAAGGGAGCAGAAAGTTCACGAATAGAGTGCCAAAAAAGGAGAAATCGCAGCACTGTCATTGGATCCGGCTGCGGCTGGAAGGCGTCCAAGCTCCTCGCACTGCTGACATCCCTGTGCATAATCAGAAATTCCTTTCAATTATGTGGGAAAAGGAGCTTTGCATTGTCAACCCAAATGCCCCCATGAAGAAATAGGCTGCCACAGTACCACCGTAGAAGGCCATGGTGGAGCAGCATCCATGCATGGCAGCTCGCCAGGGAGAGGGAGGGGAAACGTGTGGAGGCAGTCGCATCTCCTGCTTTTATAACACTTTGCTCTTCCATTAGCACATTTAATCTGAGGGAGACTGCGTGTTCTGCAAGCATCCGTTAACTAAAGCTGATAGGAAATAAGTAGATACTGTTAGACCAGTGTTATAGACAGCATAGAAGAAAATTCAGTTCTGATGCGCAAGTTGCCCTTGAGTGTTGGGAGTTAGTTCCTGCAGCTACAAGCCCCAATGCCTTCTTTGAACCACAGTAGGCAAGAGGCACTGCCTTCCTCAAAGGTGTGTGACCTAGGAGAGCAGGAACTCTGCACACAACTTGGGAAGTCCTCTGCATGGACATCTGCTCCACAGTCATACCAAAGTCACAGACCAGCTTCATGTTTAAACAGCCCAGCACTGTGGCGGCTGGGGCTTCACAAAGTCCTGCTTTAAATGTAAACCACAGAGGTGTCTGAAAGGAGATGTCAAATTTACTGAAATACTGTATGGTTTTCATTATTGTTCTAGCATGCGTTCAGCTGAGATGCGGAAAGATGTTAATTTTCCTGTAAATGGATTTTCTCCCTTTCCCCTAATTTTTTGTTTAATTTATATCCATTAATAAATTTAGTGGGCAACCTGACAAAGTTAGGCAGCTGCTTGCTGCTTTTCCTGCTAGCTACAAGGGTGTTACGAGAGGTTATTTTAGCCTAATGAACTTACTATCCCCAGACTCCCCCCTCTCTTGTCAGTAGAGAGAAATGGTTTCCATCAGGAGGAGGGAGAACTCGATTTGGACGCTGTGAATCGCCTTGTGAAGTCTTCCCCGTCCTGTTGGCAAAGGAGGGAGCTTAGGGAGAGTGATCCATTAGGCAAAAGATGGTTATTCTCCCTCATGCTGCTCCACGTGCTGACTGGGGATATTAATGCCATATGACTTCTTGCCATCTAACTTAGGTGCTCTGAGTCACTCCCTGGAAGCATCTATTTCTTGGCCTGTACAGAAAACTTAGGCTATGACTCACACCTAAAATGGGTAGACCAAATAGTCTATAATAGGTGGTGTAAATGGTTGCTATTGTCTGCAGCAGCTCAGTGGTGAGATCCTCAGGCCAGGGACCATTGTTTCAGTGTTTGCACAGCGCTTAGCACAATGGAACATTTTAATTGCCTCCCTGCTACACCCGCTTGCCTCCGAGAGCGCATTTTTCATAACGTTAATGATCTATCATGATGCTTCCTTCTTACAATAGAATGGGAGGGAAAGGACTGAAAGAAGAGGAGTCAGCAGCGTGCTCCGGGCATTGGGCCAAATGGTTGCACCTTTTAGAGACCTCAGATCTACCCTAATGGTAATCTGGAGCTGTGAATTACATGGCCAGGTCACTCCTGAAAACTAGTCCTAGGGTCCTAAATTGTTTGGAGGTTAGGGGATTTTGTGTCTTTGCCCTAGTGAATCAAGAAATAGGGCCAACTGATGAGCATAAGTTGTGCCAAGGAACTCTTTAAATGCCTAAGAATGATGAAAGACCACCAACAGTGAAAGCAGAAATTGCACCATTGTTGCACATCTCATCAAAAACTAACTAGGTCTTGCAAATGCTCTGCCTGGTGCTTTAACTCCACAAGGTGCAGACAGCCTTCAGATTAGGACCAAGGAGTGTGTGGGAGGTATGGGGAGGGTATGGTGCATGTTGGCTCTTCCATTCCTATTCCATGGCTTAGTGAAGAACCTCTTAACTCCACGGGGCTGCCACTCCGGCATCTTTCGCCAGCCCTGTCATTATTTTGAATGAATAAATACACAGGAGACTAGCTGCAAGCTGGAATGCCTGGAATGCCAATGCAGAACTCAGCTAATAATGGTTCTATAGTGTAAATCAGCAGCATAGCGGGTCCCAGTTTCACTTGGCTGTGCTCCATGAATAGCAGAAGCGACATTGAGTAACAGTGAATTGAAAATCAGTTTAAAAAGAGGAAGAGGATAAACCCTGAAAATACTCTCTGTTACGGTGCGAACTATTTTTATAAGCTGAGAATTAAATCTTTAAATGATTAACCCAGGGAAAGTATCTTGTTCTATGAAGCAGTCACATAATTCTGGCAAGGAATATCTCTGGAATGAGTTGGTCCCAAGAAAAGAAGTTAGCAAAAGCAATTTCTCTTCACTCTTATGTGACCTAGGATTGACCCAAAAGAATCATATTCATCAGGGAGAACACTGGGTGCTGCTAAAATTAATTTACGTCATGACCTCCCATTGAAGTTCCTACTGGCACAAAGAGACAGCTGTTGACTTGCGTTAAGTGGCTGGCAGATTGGTTCATTTATTTATTTTTAACTTTGCTACATATCTGTGGCGAACAAGAACTTAGCAGAGAACTGGGGAACATCTTTTTTAATGACCATTCTGCGTGCCTCTGTGAATGCATTTATGACAGGCTACTTGCTGTGAAGTCTACGCTGTGAGATGTTGCTAGCATAGCTTCTTCGGCTAAAAGCATGAAAAAAATCAGATGTACCAAGCCAATGTGTCTTTGCCAGTAAAATCCTACTGTAGACACGGTTATGCTGTTCAATGAGGTTTTCACAACTATGTTGGCAGGATACTGGCTTCTGAGGGTTTTCACATTGTTTCTGCTAGGAAAGGGCCCTGTAGTGTAACAGCAATGGAACAAAGCCACCCGAGCAGGATCCTTCCTAATGCTGGCATCGTTTCATCCAACTTCAGCTACTAAGCATAGGCTTCTGTGTCAGGAGCATATGACTCTTGGTTTCCTTACTAGATAATGAGGGTAAGGGAATACAGCTCCCCTGGAGTGTGGATGAGATCTAAGATGGACTGGGTCACCTTTGAGAAGTGTCCTTTTCTCTCCTGTGACTGGAGAGGGTACATCAGTGGCTATAAGCAATAAATGCGGGTCTTAGTGCACCCAGGTCATTGGATCAAATTTGAGATAAAGAAGATATACACGTTAACATAATTTGAAAGCATCCCAAAAATCATATGAATATGTCAGGGATATCTCCATAAGCTGTTCACCCCTTTTACCTGGGGCTAGTTGTATAGAGATTTTGTGCAGACTGGAAAACCAGGATTTGTAAGAGATTTTTTTAGCTATGATTTAAAGAGGAGGAGGGAAATACACTGAGAGAAGATTGAAGGTTGTAGCAGGAAGGTTGTAACACAGTCCTGAGGAAAACTGGATCCCAAATCTAATATGTGTTTATCTATAGGCATGAAGGGTTGTAAAACCTTAAGTTCATGTTATTGTAAATATACTGTCTTAATGGGCTGTGCACCTGCTTGCGAGTAAGTGCTGTTGTGTGTGGAAGATGTTCCTCCTGTGCCACTGGTAATGAAGTGGCTAGTGTTAAAGCTGTGAGGCTACCAGGTTTGCTGGCAGGTGTTTGGGGTGGAGAGCATGAAGCAGAGACCCAGGCAGTGCACACAAGCAGAAAAGCGTATTACCTATTGAAAAAAAAAAATCAAGTACGAGTCGAATCAGTCATTTCCATCTCAAAGAGGGTGGGAGGGAGAAGTCTGTCTCTTGAAGTAGCTGCAAGCAAGAGGGTGGAAAAAGAGTCTCAGAAGAGGGAATCTTCTGCAGAGATCACAGCAAAACCTAGGGCTCTTGCACTGCTCTGTCCCTTGTAAATTCAGTGAGCCAAGAAAAATACCTCAAATGAGGAGTGACTTGAGAGCATAAGGTAATCCTAGGAAGCACCCTGGCAGGTCTCATCTGCCCAGCAGGGATCCTCGTGTTAGGAGGTCTTCCTGGGACACTGGGGAGCTGGGCTGCTTTAAATTCTGGGCTGGCACTCTGCCATAGGCAAAGCAAGTAAAATGCTGATTATATGGATGACCAATACATTCATAAGTAGGAAATCTCATCAAATTTAGCAGCCTGAAGAAGAGTAAGTTTTTTCTACTGTTTATAAAACTTGTGAGAGGCACATCTCAAACTGGCAAAAATGGATCTTTACCTGGATATTCGATGTGGGCAAGGCCACAGACTCAGAGATCTTTCATCATCTCTTTGCAGAGACATTAGTCTTCCAAGGAAAGACTAGAGGGAATGAAGTTGTGTATGTCCCTGGCAGCGAAAGCTCCTCGCTTACAGACTTCTATCTATTTCCTTTCATTTATTAGTTAACTTTGCATGTGAACTGTGAGGTACCGCAATAGCCGATTTAACACACAGGATCAGAGAGCTCCCCACACTGGAGTGCAAAACATGCTAAAATCTGGTTCCAAATTTAAATATTTTTAAGATTTTGGGTGAAAGATCTCTTTTAATTTTCGTGCTAAATGAGTTATTATTGCTCATTTGCTCAGAAGTTTGCCAAAGTTTTCATGTGACCTGAATGCTGAGTGTTTAACATGGATCGATGACCTGCCACCACAGAAGACATCACATTTCTTTCAGTGTACCCTTTCCCACATCAGGTCTTCTCTAAAACCATTGTGCTGGCTCTAGCCACAACTGCAGCAGATGCAATACAAGGGTGCCGAGCTGCCGAAGTCAAAATACTGTTTGTATTTTAACTTCTCTGTCCCCTAGGCTCTGTCTGACTGAGTGCTTTCAAGATGCGGTCGTTAAAATGTCATTTTCCACAAGAAAATGAGAAGCAGGACAGCCCAGTAGCTAACACACGCTGGCCTGAGACCCTCCAAACTGCATCCTGTTCCCAGCCCCCTCGAGAGCAGCTGTCCCAGCAGCTGTGCAAGTCACTCCACATTTATTTTCTCTCCCACCCTTTATCTGTCTCTTCTGTTTAGACTATAAACCCTTTAGGGTAGGGACTGTCTGTAAGTACATGTTTGTGCCATTGCGAGTACAATGGAGCCTTGATCTCAGCTGGGGACCTTAGACATTATCTGGACTTCAGTAATAACTGAAGTTTCCTCTATCTGGGACTGCATCAGAGTGATGGGAAACTCTGGTGGGGTGACCGGATAGCGTGGACATAGCCAAAGAGTCCTCTGTCTCTAGAGGTCACGAAATAAAACATATTCTACAATTTTGTAGGCACCTGTGGCTCCTAGCCCTCTGGAAGGTGACAGACTAACTTCAACACGTAAGAATTGCCATTACATCCCAGAATTCACTGTCCCTTCATTAGTGGATGTGGGAACAAGATGCTGGACTTGTGTTTTCTGTGTTACACATGTTTAATCAGCTGACAATCATAGTGTCAGCAGAAATGGACATAGATACACATGTTACAAATGACCATGTTTTAAATGAACACCACATAATTTTCAATAGTTTAGAGGCATGATGGACTTGCCATATGAAAAGCTGCAAAGACTTGGATTATTTAACTTGGAAAGAAGGATAATTACACAGGCTTAATTGGCCTGTTTAAGATGATGAATGGTAAAAGAAAAGCTGATCATTCCTTCTCTTTACACTCCACAGTAATATGAAAACCAAGGCTCATATGTTAAAATAAACGGTAGGTAAATTTAAAACAAATAAGGAAATACCCTACAGTGCAGTCTGTCTGTGGAATTCGTTGCAGCAGAGCATTAGACTTGAGGATGAATATGAAACCAGGTGATAAAATTTAACATTTTCAGGACAAGATCAAAATCCTGTGTTTACAGATGCACACGTGCTGTCTTTAATAACCCTGTCCAAGCCAGGGCTGATGGTGCTGCATCAGACAGTTTCAGATAGTTCATAGAATCTTAGAACCATAGAATCATAGAATGCTTTGGAGTTGGAAGAGACCTTAAAACTCACCTAGTTCCAACCCCAAAAAAACCTGCCATGGGCAGGGACACCTTCCACCAGACCAGGCTGCTCAAAGCCCCATCCAACCTGGCCTTGAACACTTCCAGGGATGGCGCATCCACAGCTTCTCTGGGCAACCTGTGCCACAACCTCACCACCCTCACAGTGAAGAATTGCTTCCTAACATCTTATCTAACTCTTCCCTCTTTCAGTTTAAAGTCATTGCCCCTTTTCCTATCACTACAGGCCCTTGTCAAAAGTCCCTCCCCAGCTTTCTTGTAGGCCCCTTTAGGTACTGGCAGGCTGCTCTAAGGTCTCCCCAGAACCTTCTCTTCTCCAGGCTGAACAACCCCAACTCTCTCAGCCTGTCTTCATAGCAGCGGTGCTCCAGCACTCGGATCATTTTCGTGGCCTCCTCTGGACTCGCTCCAACAGGTCCATCTCCTTCTTGTGCTGAGGACCCCAGAGCTGAAGGCAGTACTGCAGGGGCTCTCACCAGAGTGGGACAGAGGGGCAAAATCCTCTCCCTCGACCTGCTGGTCACACTGCTTTGGATGCAGCCCAGGACATGGTTGGCTTTCAGATGACTAGGGCATGTTGAGCTTCTCATCAACCGACACCCCCGAGACGTTCTCCTCAGGGCTGCTCTCGATTCATTCTCTGCCCAGCCTCTATTTGTGCTTGGGTTTGCCCCAACCCATGGGCAGGACCTTGCACTTGGCCTTGTTGAACTTCATGAGGTTCACATGGGCCCACCTCTCAAGCCTGTCCAAGTCCCTCTGGATGGCATCCCTTCCCTCCAGTGTGTTGACCGTACCACACAACTTGGTCCCATCAGCAAAATTGCTGAGGTTGCACTCAATCCCACTGTCCATGTCACCAACAAAGATGTTAAACAGCGCTGGGGCCAATACCGACCCCTGATGACTGCCACTCGTCACCAATCTCCACTTGGTCACTGAGCTGTTGACCACAACTCTTTGAGTACGACCACCCAGCCAATTCCTTATCCACCGAGTGGTTCATCCATCAAATCAACATCTCTCCAATCTAGAGACACAGATGTCATGCGAGACAGTGTCAAATGCTTTGCACAAGTCCAGGTAGATGACATTTGTTGCTCTTCCCTTATCCACCAATGCTGTAACCCTGTTGTAGAAGGTCACCAAATTCATCGGCTACGATTTGCCCTTAACGATGCCATGTTGACTGTCACCATTCACCTCTTTATTTTCCATGTGCCTTAGCAAAGCTTCCAGGAGGATCTGCTTCAAGATCTTGCCTGGCACAGAGGTGAGACTGACTGCTCTATAGTTCCCCAGATCTTCCTTTTTACTCTTTTTAAAAGTGAGGGTTATGTTTCCCCTTTTCCCATCAGTGGGAACTCCTTTGGATTGTCACGGCTTCTCAAATATGATCGATAGTCGCTTAGGCAATTCATCCGCCAATTCCCTCAGGACCCGAGGATGCATCTCATCAGGTGCCATGCACTTATGCGCCTTCAGGTTCCTTAGATGGTCTTGAACCTGATCTTTTCCTACAGTGGGCAGTTCTTCATTCTCCCAGTCCCTGCCTTTGCTTCTTGTAACTTGGGCTCTGTGGCTCTAATAGGCACTCTAATAAGACTGAAGAAGACCTCATCCTTTTTTACAGTCTGGGTGCTGTTATCCAGTTGTTGCTCTACAGCTTAGCAATAACTGCATTCAGGGTGTCAAAACATAAAATCTGTTGCTCTTCAGAATAAAAGTTGCTCTATAAACATTGATTTTGTGATTTATTTGGATGATTCTACTAATGAAAGGAGAAAAGGAGGACGTAAGAATGTTTTATTTCCCTTTGTAGCCTTAAATTAGAATTAGTAAATACTAAATCAGAGGAAAAATTAGGAAGTAGAATGTGTTTGTGAGTAAAAAGATATTTGTCTGTAGTGTAACAGTATGGACTATCTGCAGATACAATTTCCAGTTTCTGTAATTGCAAGCTAATTTGTTCTAGAGCCTTTTTTATACTTTATCACACTCTGTCTTCAAGCAGGAGGATTGTCTTCCACTGCTGATACAAGAATGCTGCTTCAGTATCACACTGTTCTGTTCCTAGAAAACTTTTCTTATTCCAAACCTTACTTGTATTAGTGGCCAGTAAATATCAATTTTAGTCTTGTGCTAACAGTATGCCATATAATAAATGTCTTCTATGATGTTTACCTGCATAGGGAATTTCCTGAGGACAAATGGTTATTGCTGAGCCTTGTACGCAGTGGTCAGTGGTGTTCCTCAGGGCATAGTTGTGGGACCAGTTCTTTTTAACATCTTTATCAATGATTTGGATGAGGGGATTGAGTGTAACCTCAGTTAGTTTGCAGGTGACACCAAGTTGGGTGGGAGTGTTGATCATCTTGAGGGTAGGAAGGCTCTACAGAGGGATCTGGACAGGCTGGATCGATGAGCTGAGGCTAATTCTATGAAATTCAACAAGGCCAAGTGACGGGTCCTGCACTTGGGTCACAACCACGCCATGCAACTCTACAGC
>NW_009600072.1:0-3573 GCF_000690535.1 Cariama cristata
TTTGCTCTGAATAGAGCATTTAGTGTTGTGTTCGCTTTACCTGAGTAAAAGAAAAATTTGTTATGCTAATAACGCATTTTGTGGTCCTCTTTGGTTCTTTTGACATATTTGAATATTGTCTCCCCTTGCCCCTTCTCTGTTTTTTTTTTTTTTTTTAATAGACCCATCGCTTTCTAGAATGCACTTTCTGCTTCTTGATAATAAAAATGCAGTTTTGTTCAGGTTTTCTGTGGTAAGATTTCAGTAGTTAATAAGAATTCTGCAGGAGGAAGTTCACTCAGATTTTTTTTCAAGTGTAATTCAAACTTCAGTTCAAGCAGTTCTCTTTTGCACAATGGCTGTGTATTTATGCTGATATATTTCTTTAACAGTGTATTTCTGTTTCTGTACTACTGTCTCTGATACTCCTATCTTCCTGATAGAAGCCCTATAAATAGGTGTAAAAACTATTTTTTGTCTTGGTAATCTCTGTCGTTTTAAACTGTTACTAATCTGTATCTGCTATAAAGTATAAATTTGTTCTTGAGACTGCTTTTAGCTATTTTTGCAGAACTGCTTTCATTATCCCTTCATTGCTACAATCTTACATTGCAATTTTTAGTAGTTCATATAGCTAAGTGGGAAGATTTTGTTTCTTAAGTGAACAATTAGAAAATACATGATCTTACAGTAGACCGATCTGGAAGGAAAAGCGGCTAACTGAGGGGAAAATAACTTTTTTGTCAGATACTTTTAAAAAATGTAATACCTTAACAAAGAATAGTAGGATATATGTTAACTTAATCTACTCTTTGTTCATTGTGAAATAAATCACCACATAACAGGGAAGGCAACAGTGAAGAATTCTCTCTAAGAAAGCAAGTTTTCATGAGATGGATTTGTTGAATAAGCTTTTATCTGGATATTTTTTGGTTTTGTAAGTGCTTCATTTTGCTATCTACTTGATTGCTCTGCAGTTTTCCTTGAGACCCTTTAAAGAACGCCTGACTACTTTCCGTAGAAAACTTGGCACCTACAGGATTGGCCAAGAAGGGCAAAGGAACAAGTTAGTGATTGTTCTGTATGTCCTCTGACCTTGCTCTTTGTAGCTAGCAGCAAAAGTGAAAGAATTCTGATGAGGGTTGTTGTTTGGTTGTGGGGTTTTTTTTGACTGCTCTCACTGATACGAGGCAGACTTGCATTTGTTCCCAAAACAGTAAGAAAATGTATGTTTGTATCTTGTTTTTTGAAGAATGAAGGTGGATTTCATTTCAGGCCTCTGTGTACCTGTGATGGTGCTTGTATGTCTGGTGCTGTGCTCCCAAGGTGGGTGAGACAGCTGCAGGGAGCTAAAGAGTTTCAGAAAATCCAATTTATAATCAGATGCAGAATTTCCTAGGAGAGAGAAGAGAAGGCTGGATCATTGGATCTTGTTCCATCTACTGTTACAATCTTTCTCCTTTTTGCTGCCCTCTAGTTTTTAATTCCAGGTTTTGTCCTCTTTGGATCTTCTGGAGTCTCCCCAGTCTTATGTCCCTTGCTAGATTCGGTAAAATATTACATTTGAATTTCAGACTTTCCCTAAAAACACTCTTTCAACTGTAGAATATATTTCAATTTTAATTTCTTGACCAAGGGATAGAATTTTAATTTTTTTTTATCATAGTTTTGGAGTTGTGCCTACATAAACAATGCTGAAGGTTATGTGAAAAGGAAGATTTTTAACCTTTGTTTTTTCTACCAGCAGGAAAAATTGGAATTTGTTCTAAAGATTGGTGGAAAATAGAGATGAAACCAGTATCTGCTTTGATTAATCTATTGCTAAACTTGTTCTGACTGGCTACAAAATTCTTAGAAGAAAAACTATTGTAAGTATCCTTTGCATTTTTTTGTTTCAGGAGTTAACAGCATACAGTCCTTTGCTGCATTTTATTTTTCATAGCATGTGGTTTGTCTTGCGGAGTTCTAATCCAAAATATTCTGAACATGATGATTGAAAGTCAGGCTCCAGAAATAGCAAGATTTTTGAACATGAAAAAAAGTAGCTGTGTGTGAAGGTTGAAACTATGGTAAGACTGAAGAAGGCATGCTGCGAAGCTTGAATTGAATGTCACTCCTATCATATCAAATGTAAAATGAAGCTGCACATATCTTGCAGTTCCTTGTGCTTCCCCTTCGATGTTTTGGAGAGTTTCTTATTAAATAGAAAGGCAAGCAGAGTGTTTTCAACAGGTACAACTTCCGTATTTCACTTTTGGTACAATATTATAATTAGAATTAATCCCCACATCATCCCAGTTTCCCGACAAACTTAAAATTAAAATATAGAAGGTAATTCAAGAGAGATTTCCCAAGTTTACAAGATGATGGGGGGGTGTGTGTATATGTTTGTAAAAATACATATACAAATTCACCTCATTCTTTAATGGCAAAACATTTGTGCTAGTGATACCGGAAAATATCGTGATGCTGCTTCTGCATCAGTGTGCAGTTAAACGAATGTGAATAATGAACTAAACAGCACTGGCATGGTTGAGAGTATTAGCTGGGTGGAAGTGAACACCCTCACCAGTGGGTGAGGTAGGAGGTGATGGGCTCTTTGTACTTGTGTGGTTTTACAACTTTTCTTTGGAATCCAGAAGATTCAACTGTTTTGCTGTGGCATTAATTATATTGCTGTAGCTAAAGTTCCCTATTGTTATGTTTCCTTGATGAAATATGCCCTCTTTTACCATCTTTTTCTTAAATTTTAAGTTTAAATGATTTGTAAAAGGATGTAACACTAAAAGCTGGAGCACAGCTCATACTGGGGAAAGGAGATGTGTCCCAGGACATTGCAGGTTTTGCTAGGCATTTTTTACTTCTAGTTGTTCTACTTGATATACCCCCATTGACTGGGTCATTTTTTGTTTCTTGACCAAATGAGCAGTAACTCAACTTTTAGGGGTTATGTTTCTATAGTAACACACTTTATAATAATCACAGATTTAAACTTTTACTTACTTATTTTTATTTAGCTCATCTGCTTTATAGCTGACAAAAGTAGCTTGTCATTTCTATTTTTAGGAGGGTAGGAAATGTATGGCTTGCATAGCTCCCAAAACATATTGCTAGATTTTCATGGATTGAAGTATGCTTCAAATTGTACTAAATACAACTTTCAAGCTGTTTTCTGTTAGAGGGGAAAAGTTCTGCAAGTTTAGTCTCAATTCTTGTTGAAAATCTTGAAACCTAATGAAATTCCTGTTAATAATACAGCAGTTAATGAATTAAATGTTCTAAAGTTAAAACATAAAAGTTATATAAAAAGTAAATTTTATATCACTTGAATGGTATGTCTAAAATGTAAGTGTATAATATAAAAATGAAGAATATTTTGAAAAATTGATCCCCCCCATATGGTAGTGTTGTAGTACTGAATTTGAAATATATTTTCTCAATGAGTTGTACAAGAAGCCTTTTATAAAAGGGAGGAACAGTAGAATAATTAAGCAAATGAAGAGCTTGGTAGGGGATATGGAAACAGGATGGAAAAACTAATAGGTTGATTTTCCTAAGTGTTGGGGGGAAAAAAAAAGCCAGAAATGGAAAAAT
>NW_009600072.1:3583-30419 GCF_000690535.1 Cariama cristata
CCCTATGATTTATTTGCCTGAAAGAATACTTACAGAAGCTCAATAAACTTAAATGGTACAATTCAAGTGACTTGTAATTAAAAATTGACAGCTAAATCATACACAGACTTCTGTATGATTTACAGGAGTACAATGCCTTTCACGAAAAATATTTCAGTATATTCCTGCTTATGCCATGAATAAAACATTAATCTTACTGGGACTGCCAGAGAAACTTGAGACCATCAGGATTGCTCCTTCTTTTTTTGTGCTTTTGTTTTGTTTTGGTGGCGGTTATTTGAAGTCTTGTGCTCTTGGTGTTGGCTCTCCTGATCTCTACTTTTACGTTCAGTCTCTCCATCTCTTTCTCAATATGCTTGAGGTTTGGGCGTTAGTAGGATTTTTTCTGTGTTGGTCTTGGGGGTTTTTTGGTGTGTTTTGTTGGTTTTCTTGGATGGTTCCCCCCCACCATATTTTTAGGTACTGTCATCTGTAGGCAGTTCTTTTCAGTGGCAGCAGCTGTCAGAACTAAACCTTAGCTTTAGATAGGTTTTCCTGCATCCAAATTAAAAATGCCAACATCTCTTTCACACTTTGCTTTGTACTAAACACTTAGCAAGGTGTGCAGGAGCTAAAATGGTTTTCTCCAGACCTTTAATCCTTCCTCTTCCTTGGTCGCTTTGGATAATACTGGTTATGGCTCTAATTGATTATGTCTTATGTTTGACTTTTGACATATCTGTAGGACAATGTATTTAGGCTACAGCATGCCATACTCTTTCCTTCTCATACATATGGCTAAAGTTCTTCTGAAGACATTTATCTTGCAAGTTCACAAAAACAATTCATTTTTTTTCTCTGCCCTTGGCAGATGCAAATTTATCCCGCTCTTATCTATTGAGAGCACTGCCATGAATCGATTCTTCTTGTTTATTGCTCTATCCATATCCATATGACTTTTTCATGAAGAAAAATACAATATGAAAATCATTCTCAAAATGGTCTGTTTCTATTGGCCTGGTTGTATTTATTTCTAAGATGGAGAGAGTGTAAAAGTCTTTGTGACTAGAATGAAGAAGTAGGAGGATCTAATAGCCTGCGATAACCTTGAGCAGCTGACTGACTTCCTATGATGATAAACCCTGATGGGAAGCTAAGTAGGGCCTGTTTGAAAAACAGACAAATGAAACTGAGCTGAAGGATTTATGTAAGCTTTGGCACTGAATCAAAAGGGGTTGAGTAGATGCATACCCTCTTTATAAAATAAAGTTAAAAAAAAAAAAAGAGTTGTTTTTTTTAAATGGCTATTGATAATTAGGTATAAATGCTAGATGCTAAGATTTATAAACACTGTTTAAATAAATCCTATGTTTCTTGTGGTTTTAAGCTTTGTAAGTATGCTTTCAGTTAGCAGCACGCACCTTCCTTGATCTAATTGCAGCTGAGCGGGCACAAAGTGAAATTCAGTGAAGTGACATATGCATAATCTGTGTGTCAGCTGGTACAGTATGTTCTGTTTGATATTTACTTGGTGCACTACTCTCACATTTCAAAATTCAGTCAACAATAAACACTAACATTGCTCTCGTGCTCAGCATGTCAAGCAGTAGAAGCTCCATGTTAACGTACCCTTTAGTCAGGAACGTGAGGCTGTGCAAGTAGGTTTCTGACTTTGAGGTTACTGCCATGCTTGTCATGTGGAAGAATTAAAAATAACTCCTTGTAATGCCAATCTGGTTTAGGGTTAGGGATGGAAATAATCATGTCTAGTAACATATACTTGAAAGAGAAAAGCAGGTTCTGTACTTTTCCTTTGAAGCATTTCAGATCTAGGTAATGCGATGATATCGTGTTTTTGCATAAAATCATACCTGTTCATATTTTTAAAGCTGAATTGAACGTTTGGCTTGCAAAACCACAGTGTACCCACAGTGTACAATTTTGCATTTTGAATAAGTTAACGTCTTTGCTATAAATTCTTGTCTTTATTTTTTTTCTTCTGAAACGTAATCGGTACACTATATAAATTGGTACTTTAGCTTGTAAGTGAGAGGTGTCTTGTGACAAATTCCTTCAAATGTTTAAAAGCGGGATTAAACTTGACTCAGCTTCTGGAAGTCTTTCAGACTAAAATAGGCTTTGTTTACTAACTGCGTGTGTAAGAAGATATTTAATGCTTCAATAATAGTTAAAACAATCTCCCGGATTTTATAAGTGAAGCTGAACTTTTAACATTTCTGCACTTTCTACTTTTAATTCATATGTGATTGATTAAAACCATGCAGAAAGGCTTAATTAACTTCCACATACATAAAGTATACTCTCTGAACTTGGATTTGCTGCTGGTATGTATTGTAAAGTCTTGCGTACGCTTCTTAGTTGGCTGCTTTTTATGAATTTATGTTTCTTAGCCATAAACCATTCAAAAATTTACCTTTAGTTATTTTTCTTCTGCAGGTAATATTTGTCTGAGTGCTGTTATGGTGCAGGGTATTGTTCTAAATCATTACTCCAACTAACTGGAGTTAGGCAACTGTTAAAATACCTGTGTAGAGGTACTATTCCTAAGCTAGTTTTAATTTTACACTTTGAACAGTTGCTTTTAACAGTTGTTTGAAATAGAAATAATTGAACTTGATGTTGCATTTAAAATAGTACTAATGTTGTATTTAAAACAGTACTTACACAGGCAAAGAGTTTGCCTCAATGCTTAATAAATATGTTAATGTCTTTTTCTCTTAGATAAAATTATACTGAAATGTAAGCCAAGTATGTTTAGATGGGCTGTTGTAAGGAAAGGCCTTCATAATGTGAATGGAGCGTTGTTGAAGTTAGCAGATACCTGTGAGGGATTTGTCCTGTTTCTGCGATTGCAGTATTTAGGCATGGTTTTGGGAGGCTTCTGGTATGATGGGTGAATCCTCCTGCTCCAAAAGATCAAGGTTAAATAATGTGGTTGATTATAATTTGAAACAATTACTTCCTATTAAAGAATTGATCTCTGGTGATTGGACCTTGTGTCAGTACGTACTGCTCTCTTGGTATGGGCTTTTCATGCTGTTTTTATTGCAAGGATAGAGATAGATTGCTTACCTCCAGAGAATCCAAATGTGGCAAATATTTTGATTATCACCATGTTGATGGCATAGTTTGCTTTTTTTATTCACCGTGTTAACAGAAGGAGTACTGAAGTGTTCGTAGCACTGTAGCAAAAACTGTTTGAAAGAATAAAGCCGCTAATCTCCATGTTCTGAGTGATGAATGCATTATGTATAGGTTTTTTTAACTTTAATACTTATTTCCAATTACATTTTCCCTCAGTTGTTAGGACTTCCAGTACAGTACATAGATCTTTTTTTCTGCTTCAGGTACTGCTGTTATATCTGGCTGAAAGGCATTATGCTGTGACTTCCATTGCATTGAGGGTGGTACAGATACTGAATTTTAGGTAGTTCTGATAGTTTATTTTTGCCTAGCATTCACGGTTAATTAAAAGTAATCAATGAAACTGAAAAAGAACATCTCAGTTAATTGAATATCATCTCCATCCTGATTTCTAATATTTCAGTTTGGTCTTTGATCCTCCTCTTCCTTCCCTCTTTGTATCTTTGCTCAAGTGTTTCCTTCTCAATTGCTTAGTGTCATTAAAACACATACACATCTTTCCAGGAAACACTGAGAGGATCAATAGAGTAAGTGGAGTAAAACTAATACAAACTGATGTAAGTAATAGGTTAAAATTCATGCTGTTATTTCTGTTAGGAAAGTCTGTCATATACGAGACATACCGCCTACATGATATTTTCAGTTTTGCAGCCTGTGTTTTTAAAGGTGAGAAATTATTTTGGGAGAAGAGGAGAAAATGCACAATTAAACATTGTATGTTTATAGGCACTCTGAAAATGAAGCCTGCTTTAAAAGAAGTGAGGTCTTTGGAATTAAATTATCTAAAAAATAGATGTTTGCCAATTGCATGAAATAAAAATTTTTAGAATTTTCAGCTTATTTACTAAAAAAAACCATTATGAGGTTTCTTAAATTTTCTCATGTTGGAAGGGGGAGAGCTTTAGTGAAAGTGTTCAGAAAAGTACTACAAAACCGAGGCTTGCTCATGCAGTGTAAGTATGATCTGAAGATCATCCCTGTCAGAGGGCACTGGAGAATCTGGGCCTTACTTAAGATAAAATATTTGCTCAAATTGCTTTGGTAAAGTATCATCTTTAGCTTATGAAAAATAATAATTTACTGCAAGTAGTGCATTCATGTTATAATGAAATTTTTTAATATGTGTATATGCACCTGGTATATATTCATCTATTTTTTATTCTTTATGCATATGATGCTGCTATACCAGACTTCTTTTCTTTTTAATAGCAGATTTTAAGATGAGCTCTGATAACAGAGAATGGTTGCGTAGATCATCTCTGATTTGCTGCAGTTATTTTATATGCAACAGATCAAAGAGGGATTTAGAAGCTCTATTCTGATTTTAAGTAAATATAAACCAAAAAAAGTTAATACGTAAAAATTTAAATAGAATGAGTTGTTTTTTCACTGTTTCTGAACTCATTTCTGTATAAGTAAAACAGAAAGGAAGATATACTGCTATTTATACATTGAAAGCATATGCATTTGTTTTGTTTTTTCAACTGACATTTTGAAAAGGAGTCTGTGAGGGATGCGAGGTAGGCTTTGTTTGTCTTCTTATAGAACGTGTTTTTATGCATGCAGATAAGAAAATTAGTATGCAGCTAATGGTATTTGAGTAATACAGATTATTTTATGAATGCAGTGTACTAATGATGATAGACCCATAAGGTCACTTGAGATCTTTGCAGAAACAGTCCTAGAGGATATAAAATAAGACTTTAAAAGGAAATAAACATAAACTTTTAAACTGTTGTTATAAAAATGGATTGTTTTCCATATACACATGTATGTTTAAAAATACATGTATTGTGACAGCTTTCATATTACTATATGTAATTACTGGTTATTTTTTTGCCCTTCAAAGTCAAAACAAGCATATAGGTCAGATTTGTAGGTCAGTCAATGCAGTTTATTCAGAAGCTATTTTTGAATTTGCTAAGCCAAAACAGAAAACCACAGTATAATTCCTAGTGTTATTCCATTACTCATGAACTGACTTACAGAAGGACTTAAAACTGGTGCTCAGAAGTAGTCTTGTAGCTATGATTACATGGAGCAGGCATGCTGGGTCTTAAACGTCATGTTTTCTCAACCTGCTTATAGGTTAATTATCTTTGTCATCTTGACAAAGGATGCAGTGATCCTGCAGTGCATAGTCATTTTAATTTTCCCCTCCCCTTTCTGAACTTTAAAAGAGGTTTTGTCCTTCCTGTAGCAGCTAAATCGGGTATTATATAAGCAATTGTTGTAATTGTAACATCTGCATTGACCTTACGGAAAGTATAATCAATATTAATGCAGGTGTTGAGGAGGCTAAATTTTTGCTTGATGGCCTACCTTATAAAGGTGAGGACTGGAAATAGACACATTTCAGAATCCATGTAGAAAATTGAGAAGGATACTTGTTCAAATAAATACATATTCTGTTCTTCCTTATATGCATTTCTTTTTGCTAATTGTTGCATTATTATTGCTTTGTGCTAAGAAGTCCATTTGGGCAGTCTCATAATAATTTAATTTACCACTTAATAAAGGAGTAAGTTTGAGATGCGTATCAGCCGTAGCCTCTGTTTTACCCAAGGCTTTCTAAGTCAATAACAACACTGCATTTGTCAGGACAAGAGATGAATTTTTACTGTGCTCTGGCTTCATCCATGTTGGGATGAAGGAGATGACTGGGTCAGTTTGTGGATCTTGCACAGATCCTGCGGGAGCCAAGTTGCTTTCATCCTTGTGAAAGAAGGGGCTTGTCTGAGTGCTTTTAGCAGCCTTCTGGCGCAGAGGGGCACGGGGCAGGACTACAAGTTAGTACTCACCCTGGAAAAGTGTAGGCAGGAATAGGAATGTGGGGCAGGTGGTAAGGAGAATGACATTCCTTCAGGGAGGGAAGGGAGGAAAAGCTGAGGTGATGGCAGAAGCGCAGGAGCTTTTGATAGAGAGTGTAGGCAGGGCATGGGGAAGTAGAAGCAGTGGGCATGGACGCTAGTGCTGGGTAGTCCAAGACACTGATCTTAAAAGCAGAGCACAGCACTTTGGTAAAATGCCCCAGTGAAACATCTGATCATTTATTTCACGAGAAACTTCACTTAAAGGAAAACTGAGATGTATGTCTTTACAATATGACACAAGTCCAAAGGCTTTTTTCTTTTTGACGATGGTTTTACCAGTTGATGCCCATCTGTAATTGGCATGGTGGTCACGGTCTTTGTATGGGGGAAGAATAAAGATAGTTGTGTTTCAGAACTGGGCTTACAAATCATCTTCCAAATGTGGTCTGGCTTAAATCAGAATTTTAAATTCAGTGACTTTGTATTTCAGGTTCAGAAGCCTTTTGGCAGGGTTTTGCCCAGAGCTTTTGTTAAAATATTTTGTTGATTTCATTCTTGCGATGTTTATCTGTTAAGAAGTAGAACATGCTTTTAAGGCTATAAACGTATAAACCTGTGTGTTTTCCAGGTAAACTTGTATTTGCCTGTAAAACTTGATGATCTGCCTGCCTTTCTTTATGGATTTTTTTTTTCTAATTTTGTTTTTAACATTCTGGTGTTTGCCTCTGCGTGGCAGAGGAGGCGCTGGCAAGGGTGAGATAGGAGGTAAGAAGAGGAGGCATTATTTGAATACATAAAGGATGTCTAGTTTAATTTAGCCAGTTTCCAGGCTTGCATATGGATATCATCTATTCTTCTGTCCGTGAAATTAAAACATTTATTCTTTGTTTAGGAAGTCTAAAAGGAGAACCCTACTTATGAAGAGATGACGTGTAATGTCCCAGATAACTCGGAAGCTTGTGCCACTCCAGACGCTGACCGTGATGACGAATGGGCACAGGAACACCACCGACTGGGAACTTTTGTTGAATTTCCACTTGGCTGTCCGGTTTCAGCATCAGCACTAGCACAAGCTGGCTTTGTTTATACTGGAGAAAGTGACAAAGTGAAGTGCTTCAGTTGCCATACAACTGTTGAAGGATGGGCGCCTGGGGATTCTGCACTTGAGACACACAAAAAGCTTTCCCCAAATTGCAAATTTATTACTGAATCTACTTTTCTGGAAAATAACATACATCCTCCTTCCCAGAACTACCAGCATAGAACTGAAAATGGTTCCAGCAATTCAGCCCTCCCAGGTACTCTGGATGACCCATCTGATGTGGAGGCAGATTACCTTTTGAGAACTAGGCAGGTTGTGGATATGTCAGATAATTTGTATGCTAAAAACCCTGCTATGTGCAGCGAAGAGACAAGACTAAAGTCTTTTCACAACTGGCCCCCCAATGGCCAGATGACACCAAAGGAGTTAGCTAATGCTGGATTCTATTACACAGGTGTTGGTGATCAAGTGGCATGTTTTTGTTGTGGTGGAAAATTGAAAAAGTGGGAACCCAGTGACAGAGCTTGGTCAGAACACAAGAGGCACTTTCCTAAATGCTTTTTTGTCCTGGGCTGGGATGTTGGAAATGTTCCAAGTGAATCTATTCCTGCTATTCCTGCGGAACTTGCGGACAGTGGTCTGAACAATGCACAGCATCCAATGAATCCATCTATGGCAAAATATGGAAGACGTTTACAAACATTTTTAACTTGGATATATCCAGTTGACAAGGAGCAACTTGCTGAAGCTGGGTTCTATAGCATAGGTAAGCCAGACCTTAAAATGGCTAGTATCTTTTGCAAAGAAATTTTATATGAGTGTCTTTTTATGAAAAAATAAGCATTTTTTTACAGCATCCAATGAATCCATCTATGGCAAAATATGGAAGACGTTTACAAACATTTTTAACTTGGATATATCCAGTTGACAAGGAGCAACTTGCTGAAGCTGGGTTCTATAGCATAGGTAAGCCAGACCTTAAAATGGCTAGTATCTTTTGCAAAGAAATTTTATATGAGTGTCTTTTTATGAAAAAATAAGCATTTTTTTATTCTAATATAGAATGATTTGCCAGAATTTCTTTACTCTGTAAACTATTTTTCATAGTTCTTGTGTAAAATGATATACAGTATATCAAGTATTTTTAGTAGCAAAGTATAAACTTGGCCATAAATTCATTTTTAGCAGTAAAGCATCAAAGTGTATTTTCCTTGCTTGCTAAGACCCTCGTAATACATCTTTTGCAATGACAATTATTGAAGTTAATGATTTTTTTAAAATGAAGTGTTGTCCTCTAGGTATCTACCTTAGGTCTAAGGAGTGGGCTTGTGGCCTGTACAGAAGCCTATGAAGAAGACAATCCAGGTTGTGTGCCGGTTTAGTTAGTTAACACGTTTGCATTATCATAGCACACAGACACCTGAAACTAGCAAATACCATTACCACCTACAATAAAAGCTTTATGAAGACAGTGACTCCAGAGCTTTTACTCTTAGACATGTAGTGTTTGACTTGGATGAGACTCCCAACATCTTTGTGCGTTGGTTTCCCAATTAGATTGAATTGAATGGTGCCATTAAAGCTCTTCGAAATTCTTCACTGAGGGATGCTGTATGAGTGCAAAATATTGCTCTTATTAGGTCACAAAGAAAGGGAGATTATCTGGGATAATTTCTTGCTCTCATCTTAATTGGCTTCTCTCTTAGTAGCTCTCAGAAGAACTCTTTCATCTGATTACATTCGTTTTACTTATGGCTATAAATAAAACCTTTGATATAGTAGAATAACCCAGTAGAACTGTTTTTATTGATTTCTTGGATTCCTGAAAGTACCTAGCTTCTCACAGCCAAGTGAGATCTGTATTGTGGAGGTGCACTAAATGGGCACCAGTTTATCAGACCCAATGGCTGTTCAAGTGATTTCTGTGAAAACTCTGTGTCCTGTGGCCTGAGAATGATTTAGCTCTGTAGGAAAAAATCTGTCTGTACCCCCTCTCATTTCAATAAGCACAGTATCTAAGCAGTTTCTGGTGCAGTCTTTGATTACAGTAGGCAGAGTGCTAGGACAGAGAGAATGCAATTTTTCCTAACATCTCAGTTGGTTATGCTACTGCTGTGTAGAGCAAATTAATCTTAATGGTGAAATGGAGGACCAAAAAGACATATAAACATCCTTAATTCTTTGTGGTAGGCTACTTCATGGCTTGTTTACCAGTGGATTGAGCTATTTGATAATAGATTATTTTTAGCTTTCACTTTTTATCTGTGTAATTACTTGCTGAAATAAAATGCAGGAATATTTAATGTGGCTCTTACTTTGTGTTTTTTAAGCTCAAGTCTCTCCTGAACATTTGTTTCAAATCATATGTATTATGTCCTCCTTTAAAATGGAAAAAAAACTAAATGGAGTTACATTTTAGTTACAACTGTTATTAAAATCATTATTTTTTTCTTAATAATGTAACATTTTAGTTGAAAACTTCACTGTTACGCCTACTAGAAGTATGTAACTTCAGTCTCATGTGTTTCCTCAGGTAATGGCGATCATGTTGTGTGTTTCCACTGTGGTGGAAGATTGCAAGAATGGAAGGAAAATGAAGACCCATGGGATCAACATGCCAAATGGTTTCCTGGGTAAGGTATTGTTGCATGTCTGAATCTTATTTACAGTACGTTACATTTTAAAGACAGAGCATACTAATAAAGGTTTCAGAAGGTTGACTATGGCTTAATGTTGTTTAGATTTATGAAAATAACTTAATTTTTTTTTTAGTTGCCCTCCTCCTTCATTTTTGTCATGTAGGCACCAAAGGAATATCAGTTATCTTTCATGATTTATGGTTTTCCTTTTCAATAAGTAGAAAAGATTTGAAGGAATGTTTTGCATGAGGTCCTTATTTTTGTTGTTCCATTTGTTCTACCTTCTGTAATCCTGCTATTATACATATAATCATCAACATATGCTTTAATGTTATATTGGAGGCCTCAAAAGAGCACATTAACCTAATGTCTTCTTTGAGAGATAGGAGGGAGTTGTTCTAAAGTGAGTGGGAAAGAGACCTAAATCTCAAGAGGCTGAGGGCACAACTAACTCATGAGCAATGATCAGTCTGAAAGGTTGCCCTGAAATTGTAGCTTCTGAATAACTTTAATGTTAAGTCACTGTTGTTTGTAGGTCAGCTTGTTTGTAGGAGTTATTAAAGGGAAGAAAAGATTTCTGTGTCTGGATTTAACTGATGTCTCAGCTAGCAGAATCGGGAAGTTTTGTGAATACGTATCTGATTCCACCCCCCCCCCCCCATTATCCAAGCGCTACATTCTAATTCTGATTTTAATAGCTTCATGCATGCCAAAGTTTGGAACTTATATCAGGATACAAAATGACTAAACTTCTGTCATGGTGCAAACAAACCTGAAGAAGTCAATAGTGGTATTGAATTCAAAACACACTTCTGCATAATTTTAAAGGATTGAGGATTCCAGACCCAGAAGAAGTTTTTAGAAAGACTGCCAATTTTGTCTAAAATCTGCCTTGAGGAAAGGAAGAATAGTATATGACTCATTTTTTCTTACAGGTGAATAAAAACTGTCCCAAGTACAAAGACTTAGTTACTTGTATAACATTGATAAAATCAATGTCTTTTGTGTGTTTGCTGCCAAGCTGAAAGTTTTGTATTTATGCATTAGCTCATCCTTTTTTTCAATAGTGGTACAGGCAGCTTTTAATTAATTAGTCTCTGCCGCCTGAAAGAAATGCCATTCCAAGTTTTTGGCTTGGTGCAGTGAATGGTTCAGACGCATTTTCTTCCTACATTTCACTTCTCCTTGTGTTGGTTTGATTTTGGTTTAGGTTGCTTAAATTGTGTCAGATTTGGTTACTTCCTCTCAGATCATTAACTGTCTTATATGGAGTTTTTGTTTGCACATAACTTCATTGGCAGTCAATGTCCATGAACTGCTGAAGGTGAAGTAACTGCTGAAGCTAGAGAACTATTGTTGAGGAGTTATAGCATTCCCTAAATCTTCTGTTAGGGAAGAGCTCTGCCCAGTGGCTAGGACTGGTTGGAAAATAGTGAAAGAAAGCACATAAGGCACTTGTCTGACCAGTGACTGCTTTTCTTTGATTGCAAAAGACTTAAAGAACCAACATTTTAGCATAATGTTTGTTTCTATTGGAGTCTTTGCTTTTATAAACCTGTGGCATCAGCCGTCATGGCCAACAGCTCTTTAGCTTTCCGTTTCACCAAAAATGTGAAAAAGATAAGTACTGCTGAAGTGATTAAGATGTTTTTAGAAACGTTTAAATGACATTACTGATGTAGACTAAACATTCAGAGATTTCAAAAGCAAGTGTTCTATATGATGTATGAAATGTATCAAAACTTTCCAAAGTTATGTAGTCAATTTTTGTTTTCTGCTTATGCAGTTTTATTATAACTAAATATTTTCATTTATAGGTGCAGATTTGTGAGAAAGGAAAAGGGGCTAGAATTTATAAATAATGTTCACTTAAGAGATGGATGTAGGGATTCAACAGTAAGTGTCTTGCTTATTAATTAAATATCATTTTTTAAAATAGAAAATAATCTTAACATAATTTTCATATGAAGTTACTGATCTAATTATCTGCATATCATTTAATCCTCCTGCTGCTTCTTTCATTGGCAGAAAGTGAAAGACATCAAGCTATGTTTTGATTCTGTCATTCAGGGTTTATAGATCTCACAGTTCTCCTTAGTTGGGTTATGGATCACAGGAAGGGTACCTTGTGTATGTTCTATATTTGGTACTGAACAAGTGCTATTTGTTTTATAGCCTGGGAACCTCCAGTCTACGATGAATAATTTCCTTATTCAAACATAGTAGATAATTTTTCATTTCTTGTTGGTAGAGCATTGTTAAACTTGTGTGCAGTCACTAAAAAGTAAAACCAATGTTATTTTAGAATTCTTCCATAGACTAAAAATCATGTACGTATGATTATAGCAAAGATGGCTTAAAATGAAAATTTAAAACAGTATGAGAGACATAACAAAACACTGATCCCTTTGCAGTTGTTCAGAGCAGATTTAATAGTTTTAGTCAATAAAATAACTGAGATCAAATAGCTATTTTCTGTCTTGTAACTGTATAGGTTTCCTTCTACCTTCTCCAGAATTGTAATTTTTTCTGTTTATATTTTACTTTTAGACAGAAGCTGCTGAAGGGACAATACTTCCTAAAGGTATCTGTTTAGAAAAAAAAACAAAACAAACAACCCCTCCTATTTTTGAATATCCATATTTGCATATATAGTAAAGGAAATGGTTAATTTAAAAAATAACCCAATTATATTTTTAAATAAAGCATGACAGGCAAACTGTTGGATGATACTCTTCCATTGCTTCATCGCTTCTAAAGAACTGCAGAATGAATTTTATTTCTCTTAGGAAAATCTAGTCATGGTTGCATAAGTATTGTAAAGTAAAGATTGTAAACTGTGAAAGAAGTATGTATAGGATTCAGTCTTACTTTTATAGCTAGTAAGCATGCATCAGGTATTGAATGAGTAGTGCTGTGGGATGAATGTTAAAGAATACTGAACCGAAACAATCATTGTTGCTTTTCATGGGGCAAGAAGAGTTGGTCTGTTAAATGGCAAGGACTAGGAAGCCGAGAAAGCTTAAGTAGCATGTTATATGTTCCAGTATTACACATTCCAGCAATGTTTTTGACAAATGCCAAGCAATAAAAAGACAAAGCGGTTATGGGGTAGTAGGAAGACGGTCAAGCAACTTCATCCCAGCGAATGACAGCTGTTGCTGTTACACAAAACCTATTTTGGAAATCTCTCACGCTGCTCATTTATGAGAGTGTAAATTAGGTGAAAAAATTTTGCTCTTTGAACAATCTTGTTTTGAAAAGACAAAGGGGGAGGTCCAACAGGCTGAAAAATGGTTTCCCAAAGTAATGTTGTCTTACTGTGGATAGGCTGGATTGCTTGATTGTGCTGTGTTTTGGTTTTGTAAATTCAAATTACTCACTGGTTTCTCTCAACATATGTATGATTTTTTTTTTTTCCCCTGAACTAAATTACAATTAATGTAATGTTACCAAATACGCATCTATTGTGCCTTGGAATTTTGGATGAATTTCAGTTACCATTCAGTTATGGAATTTGTGATGTTAATTATCTAAGAGATTTTATTTAACAAGTTGAAGTAGTTGATTTGCACAGCAAATCTAGGGGAGACTGGGAAAGCTAGGATGGAAGACATCTCAAATCCACAGTTTTGGGTGTTTTGACAATGCAGTTTTTACAACTAGCAAAATTCTCAAATTGGAAATACGGTTCCTTTGGCTAGATATTTGCAAAGGTGTCTTAGAGTGCTATAGTGAATACTGTCCAATAATCAGATTTATATTTGTTAAATTATTGTTTTGTGGTGTGTTTTTTTTTTTTTAATTTCTTGTTTTAGATGATCTCTTACAGAATCCTTTGGTACAAAGTGCCATAGACATGGGTTTCAGTTTGTCTGAGATTAGGAACACCATGGAAAAGAGACTGCAGATGTCTGGAGAAAGTCACACATCTGTTGAGGATCTGGTAGCAGACCTAAGTGCTCAGAAAGAAAATACAAGGGAAGAACAACCAAATGAAATTCCAGTTGTGCAAGATGAGCTTATTCAATTACAAAACCTCTGTGTGTACTTTCATATCAGCTCTTTATTCTGTGAAATATATCTTATTGTTATCTGTTTATTCTACCCTCTGATCCAAGTCTTACCTAAGGGAAAGTTACAGTATTGTAACTTAAAATTCAAGTGATTTATTTTTGGAGATCAAAAAAAAAAGCTGAACAAAGAGGGTGTTTAAATATTTGAGCATAGTGGCATTTAATAAATAGAATCTATAAAATAAGTAGTATTAATACCTCAAAAGTGTATAATACTGAAATAATAGTCTAGCATGCTTCTGGGAAAGGTTATACATGCTACTAAAAAGCCAAAACTGTTGTGACAATGACATGTAAAAATAAAAACAAGAATAATTATAGATGTGGGGGTCTCTGGTGGTAAAATGAAATAGACACAGTAACTTACTGTCAAATATTCAGTATACTCAAAATGAAAAAAATCTTAGTAGGGGATTATTTATTTTTCAGTATAACATTTTGCACGGGATAGAAGCATTTTCCTTCTTGACCAATAAGAAGTGTACTTCTAGGTGGTGTTTCTTTCAGTTACTTGTGTTCCAGCTATGCTGGGACATGCAAGTTATGCTCAGAAAGCCATTGTGATACACTCTGCAAATAGACCAAATCCAAGACTTCTAACTCGGGAGACTTGTAGTTTAAGACAAGCGTATGGGTGGATTCATAGGGTGGGAAAAGACTATCTGGTTGGCATGATAGGCAGAAATCTTAACAGCCTACTCTTTTTTAATAAGATTTTTCATGGACATTATGGGGGAAAAAGAACTTGCAATGAAGATGGACTTTATTTTTGTAGTTGGCTGTGCAGAGCTTTCCCTAAGTGGCATGGGAAGGCGTTTGAAGTTTGCATTTTCAGATGGGGCATACTGGAATAATAAAGAGCTCATGTACGATGCAAAATTGATTCTTTCTGTATTACAGACTTGTAGGCTTTTGAAGTATGGACATTTTGAAAATGGAGGCAGGGAAGGAAATCACATCCTCATTCTTTTGATTGGGGAAATTCTCTGGGAGAAAAAAAAAAATCCAAATTACTTAACCAGTATCAATGAGCCTTTCTTTTGCCTTCTGTACAAGTTTTGGGAAAGTTGTCAATGGGAAGTCTGTGAAAAGAATAGTTCCTGATTGAAATATGCATATTCTAAATTCTATAGATACTTCAAAGTCTTGCAAATATAGATAGCTGAATTCCCTGCTTGCATTGGCCTGGCAGATGTAATGTGATGGGGGGCGGGGGGAAGAGGATTCCATTCTGCAGCTTGGTTTCCTCTCTTGTAATTTTTTTTTTTTTTCTTTTTAAAGGTATGACCTTTAAATCATATGAAAAAAAACATTGTCCTTGTTTGTAAACAAAAAAGAGAGAGATTCAATGGTACTAAGTATGTTAACTTCTTTTTATGTGTTTATTTTCCTTAGATCTCAGTACTGAAGAGAAGTTAAGACGCTTGCAGGAAGAAAAGCTTTGTAAAATTTGTATGGCTAAAGACATATCAATTGTCCTAATTCCCTGTGGTCACCTAGTTGCTTGTAAGGAATGTGCTGAAGCACTTAATAAATGCCCTCTGTGTCGTACAAATATTATGAAAAGACAGGAAATTTTTATGTATTAGTGAAATATACAGCACTGTGGATACAAACGTTTCCTGATTTATTGCTTTAAATATCTGTAATGTAATGTAAAAAATGCAGTTAATTCCAGGATGTAATCATATGGCACTATTTAGATTTTTCTGCTGTCAAACTCTACATACATTTTAACATCTTAAAAAATTATTTTCCTTAAGTGAACTTGTTGTATATAAAAACCAATATTGAAAGGCAAATATATATATTCTGCAACTTAAGTTCATAGACCTGATTTGGGAAAGCCTAAGTAATACAAAGCTTTATTTATGTGTTCATTCCTTTGCTTCAGTTTGGTAGGACTCTGTATGACTGAAGTTTATGCAAATACAGTTGTATAAAGGCTCTGTCCCTATATAAAATTTGTAAATAAGTACATTAATTTTATAAATTATTATATACATGTATATTATATCTGAGATTTTAGCTTCCCTAAAATTGAAAATGTTGGTTTTTTTCTGTAACTTTGGTTGTGACATAGTTCGGAGAATATGCATAAACCTGCTGCTGTACTGTTTCATGTTATGTTTGCTACTGCTACTTTGTAAGTTTATCTGTTTTGATATAATTCCTGTCTCCCCACTTAATTTTCTGGTTCAGATGTATAAATTGGCTTCAGTAAACTGGCTTTAGCCATCCCTTTTTCACAAAAATCCCTATGTATATAAAGTGTACATTAATCTAATTCTGTAAAAGAGAACTCAGCAGAAATGAAGGAGATTTTTATGTACCTTTTGCCCTTCATGAAAGGAGTGGTCTCATTTTAAACTTCCCCTCTAGACAAAAAGCTGTTCATTGTTTGATTTTTTTTTTTGTCTTGTGTTTTTTTAACATTTAGCATTATCCTAACTAATTTGTTGGCAATACTTTGCAGTGCTTCTGTTTGTCTGTTTTTTCATAAGAGAAGATTAAACTCTATCTCTGTGAAAATGCTGGCTTTTTTTAATCTCCAAGTAATGTTAGAAATCCTTCATTTTTGTTCTTGTCAGTTTGCAACATTTAAATTTAAAAGTTAAGAATTATTCTAGTGAGAGTCACCTTAAAATGCTTAGTAAATTATTTCTTACTGGACTGATGCTCAATTCTCCAATTAAAAAAGTATCATAGTTCTGTATTTAAGTGCAGCTGGTTTACGATCACTTTACTTAATTATGTGACTTCCTTATTTTGTGGAGGTACTAATATGTCTTGCATATGTATTTTTTATTTTTGAGACCTACACACTAAGAGATTTAGAATGTAGAATATACAGAATATAGTTTTTCACATGATAGAAGTTTTAAATCCAATACACAGAAATTTAATATCTACTTTTTCTATTTTTTTTAAATATGAGCTGTGATTATATGGTGGTGTAATGCTATGAATATTTAAAATAAAGTGCAACCCAGTTGTTCCTCGATCAGCATACTTGATTCTCACATGAAAAAAAAAAAAAGAAGAGATCGAAACAGATGGTTGCTTTCTGTTGCTTTTTTGTTTTATAACTGAATCTGTTACTAATTTAACCTGAGTGTTATTAAGGATAACAAATGTATTTTAAGTGGAGAGGACATTGTTGTGGTTTAACCCCAGCCAGCAACTAAGCACCGTGTAGCTGCTCACTGACTCCCCGCCACCTGGTGGGATGGGGGAGAGAATCGGGAGAAAAAAAAATTTAAAACTCCTGGGTTGAGATAAAGAAAGTTTAATAGGACAGAAAGGAAGAAAATAATAATAATATGACAATAATAATAATAAAATAATTAGAATATGCAAAACAAGTGATGCACAGTGCAGTTGTTCACCACTTGCCAACCGCTGCCCAGTTAGTTCCCAAGCAGTGATCTGCCCCCTCCCCTGGCCAGCTCCCCCCAGTTTATATCCTGGGCACAACATCCTGTGGTGTGGGATATCCCTTGGGTCAGCTGGGGTCAGCTGTCCCGGCTGTGTCCCCTCCCAGCTTCTTTTGCCCCTCCAGCCTTCTTGCTGGCTGGGCATGAGCAGCTGAGAGATCATTGACTTAGCGTTTATACTACTTAGCAACAAATAAGGATATCAGTGTGTTATCAATATTGTTCTCGTGCCAAATCCAAAACATAACTCTGTACCAGCTACTAGGAAGAAAATTAATTCTATCCCAGCTGAAACCAGGACAGAAATAAAATCTATTATTTGTATAAATTAAAGTTCGTTAATTACAAAATTAAAATGTGAATTTTGCTATTTTTTCGTAATAAATTAGAATTTGGTTCTTAGGAATACAGGATGACTAGAAATTCATAAAGAATTCAGCACAGAAAGGTTTTATTTTGCTTTTTCGTGCCTTTGTGAAGAGTCTAGTGTTTCAGATAATTCATGCATGTGGGGATTTTTCAGGACAGATATGGCCTGGCAATTCTGACAGGCTTATATCAAGCTCACACTTTCACTTCCAGGGAGGGTTTTCTGTACTTTTCAAGGGAAATTAAAGGAGAGGGGGTGTTTGCCTACGAGCTGGTGTATCTTGCCTGAAATAGCTTGTTTAGTTAATGTTGCAAACCGTGTTATGCTGACTTGCTTAAGCAGATGGTTTGTTACCTAACCTTGACCTAAGTCATGTGAGAGAGACGATCTGGATGAGCTGGATCCAGCTTCCAGACTGCAGAACTTGGCATGTGGCTCGACAAAGCCCTGTCTGGGAAGGAGATTGACCAAGTTTTACTTAGAGCTGTTACCAAACTAAATCTAGTAAGGAGATGATTTTGGATGTAAGGATAGTATGTAAACTGTGCAAGAAAAACCTGGAAGTAGGTCACAAATAGGACCTTCTAAAGTGAAATGGAGAACAAACGCGTTGTCCAAATAATATGCAAGCAAATAGCATAAATGCTTCATGTAAAAGCTTGTTAACTTTTAAAATGTATACTGTATTCCTTATTGTAACTTTCTGATAAATGTTATAAAAGATAGAGCTACAATAGCAGTTCAAATTTTAATCACTTGGGAACATTAAAGGGTTAAAAGCCTGTTAGATGACAAAATAACTGCTCTGTAGGTTTAGTTTTTTAAAAAACTATAATTGCAGTTTTATTCAGACTAAATGTGAAAAAATAATTAGCGTAGTCATCAGATTTTGACAGCTTGAATTAGGAAGATGTTCTTCAAATTGCTTTAAGTATCTTAAAGAAACCAAGAAGAAATTCCATGGACACTGATACTGGGCTGAGTGTTTAAAGAGATAGAAATGAAGGACGCAAATAAATGGAGTAGAAGCACAGGTACTTTGAAAAGGAGTTTAGCAGCGGGACAAAGATGCCTTGGGAGTTGATTTTTATAAAAGAGTTACCCGGAAGGAAGAGCTATGGAATATATTCAACTATCAGTATTCCGTAACTTTCTTCTAGTAGCTTCTATGTAAAATCTTTCTTACTTCCATTTGACTTGTGACAGCAGAACTATTTGCTGCTCTAGTTATGTGGGAGATTTACAGGGATTTTTAATAATGTGTTCTGGAACAGTTTTGTTTAGAAAACATGGAAATTGCATGCCTAATTTAAGAACAGAAAGCTAAAATAAGGAAAACCCATAGATTCAATTTTTTTGTTAGGCATTTAGCTTTTTCTTGCTGCCTTGAAACATGGGACTTGAAACATAATACTGATGTACTCTACTGGTTGCTGCAGCTTGTATCTCTACCCTTAGCTGTCCGTACTTTTTAAATTGTTTTGGGGCTTGATCTAAAGCTCATAGCACAATAAAAAGATTTTCAATTATTAATTTTTTTTTTTAAAATTACAGTATTTAAACACTTCTTTTAATATTGCCTGGTTAGTTTTGACCGTAATGCTCCAATGTTTAGTTTTGTTAGCTATATGTGCAGCCTGAAGTTACAGGACAAATAGTTTGTCAGAGTTTTCAAAGCATTGTTGTTAACCTAAGACATGGGTTTTTAAAGTTAGCTTTTATGTTTGTTTTTAATTAAATTAACAAAAATTTAAATACAATGGGTTGTTAGAATTGAATTGTAACTGGGTGGGAGGTTAATGCAGACACTTGATTACTGTGTTCACATGAAACTTCAAGCTGAAGTGGTGTATACTAGGATTAAACCTTACAAGGGGTGGTGACATTTGCTGCCACAGTATTTAGTAACTACTCAGAAGAGAATCTATTCTGCCTTTCAAGGCGTGTAAGGTCTAGCATGTGACACGTAAGGCCTACCAGAAGGGAAGGTCGGCTCTTTGTAGAGTGAAGAAGGAGTTGGGAGATTTTTCTGGCTTTTGCAGTGTTTTTCTGCGGCAGTAAGTAAGTGAACAGTGGGTTGTTACGCAATGATCTTTTTCACCCTCCGCTTTGTGCACGATTGACTCCTGTCAGCAAGAAGGCTAGACCAACAAGTGAGTGGGTTGGAGAAGCACTTCCACTGCTGCCCCAGCGGCTTTTCATTGCCTGTCTTGGGCAGAACGGCTGGGTTGGCCTTAGCTCTTGAACCTGCTTTGGGAAGGGCGATGTCATCTTCTCCCTGTACTTAAATGGGAAGAGCCAGTCTAGTGAGATCACCTTCATTCCTCATGGGACTAAAGTATGAGTGAACACGCTCCCTCTTACTATTTTTTGGTGTGTTTTACATGCATAAGTTTTACTGAGTAGCTTGGAAATTTAATGGAGAAAATCTTTTCTCCCCCATGACCCTGCCATGCCTTCGCAGTGATTCAGGTTGTGGAAAGTATCGTGCCATCTTTGCAAATGCCACTGTGTCACATTGCTTCAAGAAATGTACTGATGCTGCTGTACCACAATTACTGTGCTGTAATTATCATGTGGCTTTCTGTGAGGAGGCGAATGACCTGCGATAATAAAGAGCCTTTGCTGAAATTCAGATTTCATCTTTAATTTTTTCTTAACCAGGAATTCCTATTAAGCAATACTGACATCAACGTTACAGTAAAACTATGAGCTTTAATTCAGAGAATATGGCTCTGTGACTAGCTTATCAAAAGAACTTGCTTTTTCCTAGGACAGGAACGAAGACAGTATATATTCAGTTATAAATGGCTTGGATAAACAAAACCCCAAGGAAAATCTGGGGGAAAAATGGTATTACTTATATTGTGAGTATGTAATATTTCAAGGTAGGTGAAAACTACTTGGTTGCCTTTGGAGAATTATTAATTTACAGTTTTATAGCCTGGACAGCTATTCATGATGGCTGAGATAAAATGCTTGGTAAGTTAGAATTGCTGGAAATGTATTGTATTGGAGAGAAACTTGAATTAGGGTTTTGCTCTTAGATTGAAAAATGGCATTTACTAAAAAAATTAAAATCACTTCTGCAGTGTTTTCACACTGTGAAAACATCTAGGAGAATCTTTAGAATAATTGCTGAAAAGCCAAGTTTAGTAGAAACACATATGGTCACCTGCAAATTTTGGAGAATGAATTAATCTGACTTCCAGAAATTACCAATGCAGCATTTAAATTTATTCATGTTATGTCTTTTTGATCTTACGAAGTTAGATCTTGCTGTAAAACTCTTGACACAACTTTTCTTATGTAACTTAGTTTTGCACGGTATGATGAGAGTCATCACTTAAGCCAAATAGTTAATCTTCTGAATACAAGCTTTTCAAAAGCGGGTGTCAAGCCACAGTAGTCTCTTCCTTTTAACTCTTGCATAACAGAAAGAGGCTTCTAAGTCGAGGATTGACTTTACCTCCCTTTCCAGCAGCATAACCAACCCGCGAGGTGTTACTGCCGTCAGTACGGGAGCTCTGTCAGTACGGTGCAAGCCAACAGAAAAGTAACTGTTGTTTCAAATGTCTCTTGGTGTTTTGCAACAAAAGTAGCATTAATTTGACTCCTATCTCTGGATCACAATTTAGCCCTTTTATAACTTTGTTAACAGTTGCTTTGTAAAGGCTTAATCGGCAATTGCAAGTTTCTGTAAGGAGGACCCATGTTCCAGGTTGGAATCTTCCCCTCTGCTGGGCTCACAGCTGGAACCAGGGGTACAGAGACTGGAGGTACGGGTATGCCCCGGAGGGAGCGGGGCTGGGAATCGCTGTCCTTGGCGCTTACGGCGAGCGTCCCTGGAGTGCCCTTTGCCTTGGAGAGGAAACACTTTGGTCACAGCTGCTGGCACTGAGGCTTTGCAGGACTTCTACAATCTGGCTAAAGGAAGTTACAGTCTAAAAGAATTATTTTTATCTTAACAGTTTTGAACATCTGTGCAAGCCACCATGATGTCATGAACTGTTGTATTCCTTGCTACTTGTTATGCATCATGCCACTTACAAAAAAATCTAAATGACAGCTAATGGCAAGATCACACTTTGCTTTGCTTCCACCTCCCACTATGTCAGAGCGTCGAGGCAGCAAGAATGGCCTTGAGCCCAAGACACAATTGGAAGGAGCGAGGACTTCCGACAAGCACTGTCTGAAAGAAACCTTGAAGTTGGCTGATGATGAAACCTAAACCAAAGGAAACCGTGTTAGGGATATATGTAGGATCTTGGGAACGTGGTAGGTCAGCCCCAGAAGCCCATGCAATCTTACTATCTGAAAGAGTAATCTGTTCCTTGACCTTATCTGTCATGTAACAACCCCCCATTGCATATACTCCCATTTTAACCCTCAAAGTTCTAGCCTCAGTAGTTTGTGGGGAAAAGACCAAGAAAAACCAGTCCACTGCCATCATCCAAACCTGGTGTTTGCCTGCAAATACAGAAAAGAGCTGTCCCATTCATTTGATGGAGGATTTTCTTTAAACACAAATGTATTTGACTTTATAATTGTTTTGCTGTATGATCTTGGGCAGAGGATGAGGTGGATAATGACGTTTCTGTCTCAGTTCCACTCTAACCTCATCTAACCACAGGCCAGCCTCCTTCCTCCCCTTTTCAGGCAACCCCCAGGCTCCATGTCAGAGTCTCAGTGGGACTGGAGGCCCTAGGAAATCCGCCCAGCTGAGAACTGCTTTCTGTTCCTGGTAGGTGAGCTGCCCTGCACATCAAGAGTATGATGCAGTTTCATTCTTGTTTTTTTAGCTGTCGCTTAGCTAAAGCTGCTTCCCCTGCTTAGTGCTTGTTGCTGCTGTTTGGCCTGCTTGACCTTATTTCAGTTCTTGTCTGCTTCTCGCCCCAGCCCTTTTTCTGTCATGCAGTCTGTTCTTTCCTGCCTTTAACCATGCCCTGCCACTTACCCAGCTTACCCAGTCTGAAACATGTTTCTCTGGTTCCTGTGCTTCTTCCACAGACTTTGTCAATGATGCTGTCATGGTGCCTGACTCATAAAAAGGTCCTTGATTCATGATCCCTCTGCCTGGACTTAGGTACAGGACACAAGAATGTCTTGGTCTTCTCTCCCAAAACACTCCTCTGTCTGGAAACTGGAGCAGATCATGACTGGATCCAAGAGAGGCGGCCTAAATGGTAATGCTTACTCTTTCCTGTACATAAGGTGAGGTGATGCCTGAAGTGAAAGTAACTCTTCTTGACTGAAGCTAGGAGAAGGGCTTTTCATTATTTCCTACCAATAACTGGTGTGGCCTTTACATAGTTTGGTGATGAAAACGTTAAAACGTGGCTAAGGGATTTTTATCTCAAAGAACAAGGCATAGCAAGAGCACCTCACCGCAAATAGGGGAATGAGCACTGGGCTTTGGGTAACAAGTGGCACAGACGACCGAATAAAGCTGCTGCTGCTGCAATTAGCAGGAAGGCATTTGTGACTTACTGGGGCTCTATTCATTTCCAGAGCTGATAATGAAGGGGAGTTAAAACGTCCTTCCATTTTAGTGATACAGGACAAACTCTGATTCTGTGCTCCTTTAGAGGTCTGAGAGCATGGTAGGCAGAAGCTTACTGAATCAAAGAAAATTCAGGCTCGAGTTAGGTGTTCTGGAAAGACCTGCCGAGAAATGGGAGCATACAAGGGAGACTTACGTAAATTGCAAAAGAAAGAAATTATTCACAGAACAGGGAAAGGCCTAAGGAGCTACTGATGTGCAATCTCTCTCCTGCAAATTATGAGAAAGTAACCCGTTTTTTGCTCTTTATTTTTGTTTCTTATGTAATAGCTCATCTCCACAAGGATTTAGAGCAGATTTCCCTAGAGTGACTAAGCCAGTTTCAAAAATCTGGGAAAAAAAAACTCTGACTGGGAAAACTGCTTTTGCCCTCCGTACCCAACTAAACAGATCAAAATATGGCTGTGGCTTATTTAATACAGGCCATCAAAGTTGCCACCTCGCCTTGCAATGAATCCAGTATACAAATTCTGGTTTGTTTTCCAATTCTCATAAGCAAATCCTTTTAAAAAAATAAAAGGAATTGTAAACAATTGTGGCTTTTTTTTTTTTTTTTTTTTTAAATAGAAAACAGGAAACACAACGGCAGAGGGGGTTCTGCCTCCCTCAAAGAAAAGGAAGCAGCATGAGTATGAATCTTCTGCCTGGAAGAATGAATCAGCTATCTGGCAGCTCGAGTTTATTCTGATCTTCTCTAGTGGTGAACTTCTGGCCATTAATTCAGACATGGAATTGGTTACTACCCTCTCCTTGCTCAGTTTTTTAACTGGGTGACTGACCAAGAGCTCGCTTTGGATCAACCACAGTAGAAGTCCCTGTTGTAAAGTCTTTGTTAAATCCTCTCTGAATTGGGCCTAATATCAGAAATGGTGGACTTTGAAGCTCTTAAAGAGTAGCTTTTACAAGAAAGATGACATAGTCCTGTAGAATACTTCCTCCTACAGTTTTCCATAGAAATTCTTTTCTATCAGATATAAATCCTTTCTAGGAAGGTCAGAATTTAAAATATCTCTATTTCCTTATCATGCTTGGCTAACACTTTTTTTTTCCTTTTACATTTTTTCATTGTATTGGAAAGGATGCTAGAGTGCTAAAACTATATAGAAACTTCAAGATGTTCTTTGATTTCTTCACAAAGTCTGAACAGATGGTAGAAGCCCATTCTGGAATTGTTAGCTTAGAAAGAAGTTGTGTGCTAGCAGAGGAACTGCTTTTCATCTCCTCTTCCCTGTTGTACCAACTAGAAGGCTCAGTCCCAGAAGCACGATCAGTTCATGGGGAAAATGCAGAAGTTAGACTCTTCAGAGAGACAGTTTTGTCCCCCATAAAGACAAGAAATACAACGGTTAAGAACATGTTCCACTTTTCTACCCTCTATATTCCTACCTACTGTTTGAGAGAGTGTTGCGTTTGCTCCTTAGTTGTGTGCTATATAAACTGGTTTATGGCGGTTATTTGCGTGACCCGAGTGTGGTGCTGTGTCAGGAATCTTCCCAGGGCACAGCTGGCTTAAGAAATTCCTATCTTCTGGTCACTGGAGCAGAGCAGAAATACCCCTGGCCTCTGTAAGAGCGCACCTCACCTTCAGTTTTGCTGACCGAATTGCTTATGTAGTTGTAGTCTAAAGAGCATCTGAGAAATTATCTGGTTTGGGGAAAAAAAACCCCATGAAACCAGTCCCTTAGAAAACAAATGGCCCTCCCCCCTTCTCTGATGAGGCAACAGTTTACTTAGACAGTGGCCAGGCAAACAGCTGAATGGAACAACTGGGAAGGAGGAAATGGACTGGAGAGTGCAAAATCCTCTTCGGCAGGCTCTGTGACCAATGATTTGTAATATGCCACTGCACCTGGAGTCTGGTCTCCAGGGTGTTTCCATATTTTGTTGTCACAAGTTTAAAAAAGCAAATTCTGTCGTATGAGTCAGGACACCCTGAAGTGTTATGAATCTAGGCCTCCAAGGTCTGAGTCAGCTTTGGAAATGGGCTGAACTCTCTGCCATAGTATTGTCAGCACTTGCACACTCATTCCTTCAAAAACACACCCTAAAAACTATGTCACGTTTTCTTCTGTTAAACATGTTTACCTAAAAAATCTCCGTGAACTACAGTGTTTTCAGAATAGACCAAATATCTGATGCATGTGCTCATACATGGATTTTATGCACAGCTGACTCTGAAGCTGCCT
This sequence comes from Cariama cristata, assembly GCF_000690535.1. Taxonomy (NCBI): domain Eukaryota; kingdom Metazoa; phylum Chordata; class Aves; order Cariamiformes; family Cariamidae; genus Cariama; species Cariama cristata. Next base: position 28,854 of record NW_009600072.1, read on the forward strand.
CAGTGTTGTGCATCTGCCAGCTCTCGCAGTAGACTGCTATGATCTTACAAAGTTTTGGATTTGAGTTGTAATATGAGTAGCCCTATTGTATCTCAGGCAGAGGATACATTACTGGAATTCCATGTGCAGGCAAAATGTTAGTTTTGGAAGTGTGTAGTCTATTTTCATGGAAAAGTTGTCTGTCTGGCAGCTGTCAGAAGTTGACTTTGTATGGGGAAGGCACAAATGGATCCGGCTCCTTTCCATCTATTTCTGTGTAATTTAACAACCATATATATCATGGGCAAGTTTAAAACTTACTTAAGTTTTGGTGTGTCGGGCTTTTTTTTTTTTAACATATTATCTTTTATTCACAATTCTTCTACAATTTCCAGAGAGACATTAACAGATTCACATTAAAGATCATCATCAGCAGCACCTGTAGCTGTAACTGAAACCTTGAACATAGTTTTATCACTAGGCATTCAGGATACTATTTTAAATTGTTCCCTAGAAGGGAATCTTTCTCCTAATTTTCTTATTTTTTTCCCAACCTTGACAGCAGGTAAAAAAAACATTCTGAAACATGAATTCAAGCTATAGAATAGAATTTATTTTTGTAAGTCTGTCTCATGTACCAACTGACAGATTAAATCTGGAATTGCTAGGTGACATCAACTCATATTACACTAGTTTTTTTTATTTTAAACACTCCTTATCTGATCACAGTTTCCATTGTAAGTGTCATTTGCTCTGTGGATGCCTCATCTTAGTTTTGAAAAGACTGGAACTGATGGATACTCTTCTCTTAAGTGTCCTGCCTTTGTTAGGCAGGTAAGCAGAGTAACTCAGCTTAGTGCCTGCTTAGTTATGCTAACCCTCTCCACAAAATTAAAAGTAGATAAATACAGGCAGATGATTAGAGTCTAATTACCAGGACAAAACTATTCTTGTGCTGACCGATCTAACTATTAGCTTACGTGCAACTATGCAGCATGAGTAATGTGCTTAGCATTACACAATAGAGAGAAAAAAAAAGTAGAAGGAACTACTGAATTGTGTGTTTAGAAAATAAGCATCACAAATTTTGTATCTGGTTACTTGTAAGTATTCTATACTGCTTATACGTGATCGTTTCAGGTTCACATGAATCTTTGAGCAGGGAGTAAAAAGGAATAGCACTCAAGAGCCTAAGAGCAAATGCCAATTTAAACTGGGAATGCGCTCAGTGATGGGCAGAAGCAGAAAATATTTCAGGAGAATGCTCCTAACCACAAGAAATACCATCATTGCCAGCAAACATCGCTTCTGTTTGTATCACCACGCAAGCTTGCAGTTGTCAAGACACGGCACCCTGCATCTATGTGGGCAACTGTAAATTTATCTTCAAAACTGTAGGTCCCCTCGCACACGACTTGGCTTTCTGAACGCAAAACGACGATGCAACAGCTCAGCCGCGGTTGGCTTCGAAAAGGCAGCGGTGGCTGGGCACTGGCGAGGGCACCGCCCAGGGGGCCAGCAGCCCCGCGGCGCAACCCGCTCGCCTCTGAGCGCCTGCAGTTCGCGGCACTGGTTAGCGAGGGAAAA